>NC_039267.1:19268827-19568827 GCF_003368295.1 Carassius auratus
ACTGGTTCTTTATGGGCAGTAAATTTCAATCGGCTGGCTCAGTTCATTTAGAGAAATGCAATGATGTAACGTATATGCAATTCTGTTATTAAATCACCCAATAATGATGTGACTCATAGATGTTTTACATGTGAATAAACTTGTGTTCATCAGTTCACATTTTGACCATAAAAATGCTCATTTCGCCCTTGGTTCACACATACTCATATCAGCGACTCTTCGAATCGAGTCGATATATGTGCCGATATTTTGGCTAATTTTGAATCCGAGTGACTGTCAGGAGTCTGAAAGTGAGTTTTGATTGAGTTGTTTTATTTTGTGTTCCTTGATATGCTTTGTGACTCACTATGGTATCTGTTGACTTGCATTATACGAATCCCCAAGGAGAACGGTTTCAGCTAAAAATCACCTTTACTATCCTACAGAGGAAAGAGCCTGAAGGTGAGTTAATGAGTTTTGGGTGAACTATCCCTTTATTTCCTAAAGAAAATCTGCTTCTAATCACAGGACGAGAGTTGTAGTTTTAACCACACAAGTGTATGATGCTGTTTACGAATGAACTCGTGAAACAACAAATTGCTGAACTGTGTTGGTAACGACAGAACTTGCGACCAATGAAACACACTCCTGGATGTACACAGAGTCACAGAAATAGATTTTTTGTATAAATTAACCTTTCATTGTAGGTAAGCATTTAAACATCTTGTGTAGTAAGAATAACTGGCCCAACAAAACATTTGCAGGCTTAAGTAATTAGCGCAGTTCTCCTCACTGGAGTCTGCTAATGTGGATGTGGCAGGCAGGTTGGCTCATGCCTCATGTGAAGCGTTACGGTTGGAGGTTTCAGGGTGGAGAAGGTTCCCGGGGTCCAGCTTTCGTGACTGCAGGTAACTCTGTTTTGCATACATTCCTCTGTGCAGTCTCGCTGGAGGGAGGAATCTAGTTAACCATAAATAATTCAGATTAAAGCCAAGTAAAGGGCTTTACTGAACTTGTTATAATGTAAAGAAATATTATTACATAAAGAGCAAGACATAACAAGCAAGTGTATCGATTCTTGGATGATGCTGGTTAGTTGTTTGTATGCTGGTTTGCCCAGAGCTGTGTTTAAGCGTGACTAATTTGGAGAATAGTTCACTGCTCTTTTAACCAAATGACAGCCTTTCTGAAGTGAAGCGTAGCTGTCCCATCTTTCTTGAGGTAGGAATTTGCTCCCTCTGTCCCTACTAAGGATTCCTGGATGATGGATTCTGACAGCTTTGTCAAGCAAAAGAAAGCTCCCGGCTAGCCTGACTAGCTGCTTCCAAGGTGACAAAACAGTTAGCCAGGAAAAGAAAGAGATTTGAAAAAAGAAAGAAATTGAAAAAAAGAAATAAATACCATAAGGCATTAAACTTTGAGACATAAATCTTCCTATTTTTCAAAGCAACACACACACACACACACACACACACATTATTAACATATTATCAATTATTATTAAAATTCATCAAACATTGTCAATTTACACATATTACAAATTTTATTTCTTCATTCAAGTTTTTGAGTTTTTTTTCCTCTAAGAAATAACACTAAAACGTTATACCACACTGAAAATGTTTTTATGAGCCTTTAAATAAAAAATCAATCAATCAGTAATCAGAAATGAAAAACATAATCATCATAGATAATCACCAACCTAGAAAATCATTACACATATTTAATGTATCCAGAAAAAAAAAAAATCTAATGAATGTGCATTTGCAGTGTTCTTCACACTTTTAAATGATATATAAATATATATTTTTATTATACCTTCAGATAATATAGTAATAATATTTTGAAAGGCCATTTAGGTGCACTTAACCCTCATGTACTGTTCAAAAACAGGTGACTTCCTGTATCGTCCGGGTCAAATTGACCCGTATTGGAATCAATGTAATTCCACAAAAATGAAGATAATAATAAAAAAAGCAAACATAAAAACAAGTACAATCAGTTAATTTTTAATATCAATAGTTTTCACACATTACAAAGAATTAATATCTGAATGTATGATTTATAAAAATATCCTTAACCAATATTTTTCACTGCCCCTCCCCTCACACCTGTGGGATGTTTGCGATTACACATTTTTTATGATAATATCTTGGTCTTAACCTAAAGAAATCTTCACAAACTATACATAATTTGAATGGTTTTAGACTTTAGTTTTCATATTTGGTGATTGTTTTTTCAAAGAAACAACAGAGCAATAGATAAATAGTGATAGTCATAGTGGTAAATCATACTCCAGATTTAATACTGTCACATGGAATTGATGTTGATAGTGTTGAAATTATTCAGCCAAGTGATGATATCTCAGATCATTATTTAGTTTTGTGCAAACTTCATATAGCCAAAATTTTAAATTTTACTTCTTGTTACAAGTGCAGTATGGTAGAACCATCACTTCTACCACAAAAGACTGCTTTGTAAGTTGTCTTCCTGATGTATCCGAATTCCTTAGCATATCCAAAACCTCAGAACAACTTGATGAATTAACAAAAACTATGGACTCTCTCTTTTCTAGCATTTTAAACAGTTGCTCCTTTACGCTTAAGGAAGGTTAAGGAAACCAGTCTGACACCATGATATAATGAGCATACTTGAACCAGGAAGTATGACCATATTATCCCGGTCCGGTCCTGGCTCCCTATCAAACATCGTATAGATTTTAAAATATTGCTTATTACTTATAAAGCCCTGAATGGTTTAGCACCTCAGTATTTGAATGAGCTCCTGTTACATTATAATCCTCCACGTCCGCTGCCTTCTCAAAACTCAGGATCAAAACAATTTGATAATACCTAGAATATCAAAATCAACTGCGGGCGGCAGATCCTTTTCCTATTTGGCGCCTAAACTCTGGAATAACCTACCTAACATTGTTCGGGAGGCAGACACACTCTTGCAGTTTAAATCTAGATTAAAGACCCATCTCTTTAACCTGGCATACACATAACATACTAATATGCTTTTAATATCCAAATCTGTTAAAGAATTTTTAAGCTGCATTAATTAGATAAATCAGAACCGGGAACACTTCCCATAACACCAGATGTACTTGCTACATCATTAGAAGAATGGCACCCTTGTAACATTAGTCTGTTTTTGTACGTATCCAGACCAGATGGTGGATCAGCACCTAGAAAGGACCTCTACTGCCCTGAAAGACAACGGAGACCAGGACAACTAGAGCCCCAGATACAGATCCCCTGTAAAGACCTTGTCTCAGATGACCACCAGGACAAGACCACAGGAAACAGATGATTCTTCTGCACAATCTGACTTTGCTGCAGCCTGGAATTGAACTACTGGTTTCGTCTGGTCAGAGGAGAACTGGCCCCCCAACTGAGCCTGGTTTCTCCAAAGGTTTTTTTCTCCATTCTGTCACCGATGGAGTTTCGGTTCCTTGCCGCTGTCGCCTCTGGCTTGCTTAGTTGGGGTCACTTCATCTACAGCGATATCATTGACTTGATTGCAAATAAATGCACAGATACTATTTAAACTGAACAGATATGACATCACTGATTTCAATGATGAACTGCCTTTAACTGTTTATTTTTGCATTATATTTGCATTATTGACACACTGTTTTCCTAAATGAATGTTGTTCAGTTGCTTTGATGCAATGTATTTTGTTTAAAGCGCATTTGTGATGCGGTGCCAAACACACTCTTGTTCTATACTTATGTTTTAATGTGCTCTAGAAATTGACTTTAAATAAAATATTTAAGGTGCTGCCCTAACTATTTCTGAACAGGATGTCTACTTCATAAATATTTTGAAATTATAGAAATATATTGTTCAGAACACTTAAACAATAAATGTAAATCAAGAGTCCCTATATATCATCTAGTGGAAAATTTTGGCACTGAATCCACAAAATCTTATTTAAAGAAACTTCAAGTTTTAAGAAATGTAATAATGTAACAAAGTTTTCCTATAAAGTACATTTTAAATTATTTTTTTTATAGTATTTAAAAACATTCACTTGTTGTATTGACTAACATACTAAAGTACATGTAAAGTATTTTATAATATTATAATATTTTAACTGTAGTGTGTTATTCAATATTACATTTATAGTTTATATATTTAAAGGGTTAGAAAAATGAAAATGATGTAGTTAATGTCGTTCCAAACCCAGGAGACCTCCGTTTATCTTCAAACATAGTTTAAGATATTTTAGATTTAGTCTGAGAGCTCTCAGTCCCTCCATTGAAGCTGTGTGTACGATACACTGTCCATGTTCAGAAAGGTAAGAAAAACATCATCAAAGTAGTCCATGTGACATCAGAGGGTCCGTTAGAATATTTTGAAGCATTGAAAATACATTTTGGTCCAAAAACACCCAAAACTACGACTTTATTCAGCATTGTCTTCTCTTCCGTGTCTGTTGTGAGCGTGCTCACTGCGGTTTAGTGATATCCGGTTCGCGAATGAATCATTCGATGTAACCGGATCTTCTTGAACCAGTTCACCAAATCAAACTGAATCGTTTTAAATGGTTCGCGTCTCCAATACGCATTAATCCAGAAATGACTTAAGCTGTTAACTTTTTTAATGTGGCTGACACTCCCTCTGAGTTAAAACAAACCAATATCCCGGAGTAATTCATTTACTCAAACAGTACACTGACTGAACTGTTGTGAAGAGAGAACTGAAGATGAACACCGAGTGTCAGCCACATTAAAAATTACTACTGGTTACTACAAGATGTAGACCAGGGATAGGCAAATCCGGTCCTGGAGGGCCACTATCCTGCAGAGTTTAGCTTCAGCCCTCATAAAAACTCACCTGCCTGTATCTATCAAGTAATCCCGAAAACACTGATTGCCTTTTTCAGGTGTGTTTAATTAGGGTTGGAGCTAAACTCTGCAGGATAGTGGCCCTCCAGGACCGGAGTTGCCTATCCCTGATGTAGACGAATAAGTAGTAATAAAAGTAAAAAAAAAAAAAAAATTGTATGTTTTTTTCCTTTTATTTCACAACTCTATACATGTTTTTTGAAGCACTGTGTCAGAAGCATCATCAATCCATTTCGAGGGATATCCTCTATCCAAAAATTTATTTTTCATAATCCCCTGAGCCATTGGTATCTATTATCTATTAACAGATAATTATCGTATGTGTTTGTAATAAGTCAATTAGTCACATGTGACTGTCAGTTGTGATGAAGGTCAGTAGACCAAAATGTTGTAGTAAAGTTTAAGAATTAGCAAGTATTTATAGTGTGTGGGTTCATTACTTATTCTTGATATTATTTCCTTAAAAAATTGTCTTTTTAAGCATGCCAAGTGTATTTCTCTTTCACAAAGAAATTGTGGAGTGTGTTTCTGGCAATCAACGGTTCACTGACTCTCCTTGCTGACAGCCAGGGCTCCTACAGTTAGCAGTTTCCACAGAAGCGTAAGAGCACGATCCATCCCAGAGTCAAGTTTGCTGGGAATAAAACCAGCGCTGCAGGCTAAACTCCTCGTCTCCACCACCTCCAGCCTACAACTGTACTCCATCCCCAAACCATGGTAAACCTCACTGTCTGTCACTTCATCTCACGGCCGAAAGTCAGGCAACATGAAATATCAACATCCTGAATCATTCTGGCCATTTTAGATGATGATATCAAAGTCACTTTTATTAAAAAGGGTCCCCACATATAAAATAAACTGAATGTCTGAATCTCCATTCATACCTGTATCTCCTTCTGATTTCATCATGAAGTCAACGCTTATTTCTCAAACATAGCCGAGGGCTGATGGCTGTTTAACGCTGACAGCAACTCTGCCATCCTTTATTTATTACTACACACCACAAACTCTGCAGTGCTGCATTGTGTGTGTGTTGTGTTGTTGTATCTTCAGGTCTAGAGCTACAGTTATATATAGACTCAACAGTCTTTTCCTGACTGCATTCTGTTTCTTTCAACAAACTGTCAGCTTTTACTCACTAGATTACACAAGTACAACACAAGTTAAAAATGTTTTTGCAATCACTCTAAGTCTCTAAGATATTATAGGCTCTATGACCTGAAGTTTCAGTTTTATTGTGAAAAACATAGAAATGTAATATTATACCTGTTTTCAGCAAGCCTCACAATATGTGGTACCAGTTACATGGTGCATTTAGTTAGTTTAAGTTTAGAGGTTTGTTCAAAACAACAAAGAATGTTCCTATCGACTGCAGATGCTTTTCTATCTTAAATACATTGATAATATGTCTGTTTGATAATTGAGCATATCGTATCTCTACAGTAGCTCATTGCTGTCAAGAGTGACAGGACAGTGAATGAGATGTGACCTGGAGGGTAGGACGGAGGCACAGGAATGTGTTAATGAATACACTGTCAAGGCAAATGGGAAATTAACAACGTGTGCTTATACATATGTGGTTCCCAGTTAAAATGAAAACTAGTTTTTGCAAAAGAGGTAACAAAAAAGGATTCATTTTCACATAAATTATGATTACAGGGGCAGCTTAGCGATTAATAAATATGCACTTTTTTTCTTTGTCCAACATAATATTATGACCTCAAAACAATTTTGCCATGGTGCGTGATTTGTAAACTGATACATTTTCAAGTTTTCATTACATAACCAGCTCTAAATGTACAGCTTTTCCGAATTAATAAACTTGCTTGGTAGTTCACCTCGTACAGCAGCACTTGCGATGCGAAAAGTTAAGATTTGATTGTTGTGAAACACAAAACAAGATAAAAGAGCTGTAAAACTTACATAAGCTAATATGGCATCTTTAGTTCAAAAAATGCATTTGTGTCTCTTTTGTTAACACTGTCGGTTAGTTTTAGGGTGCATTATTTTCAAATGCTACAAAGTGTATTCTTTTAGGGCCACTCACGGCCATTAAATAACATATATATAATATAATTTTGTTGAAATGTTACGACTTGTACATATTTCCTATGAGCCTAGGTTGGAAATATAGGTATTTTGGAGGGGTGAGGTGTCCAAGTTGTAAAATCTAGCTACTGGGGTGCCTCAGGGCTCAGTTCCTGGACCACTTCTCTTCTCTGTCTACATGGCATCACTAGGTTCTGTCATTCAGAAACATGGCTCTTTATATCACTGCTATGCTGATGACACTCAACTCAACTCTACCTCTCATTCCATCCTGATGATCTGACGAAGTCTGTTCATATCTCAGCATGCCTAACAGACATTTCTTGTTGAATGAAGGACCGTCAGTTTCAACTAGCAAAGACAGAGCTGCTTGTGGTTTCAGCAAACCCATCACTTCATTACAATTTCATCATCCAGCTTGGTGCATCAACCATAAGTCTGTCAAAGAGAGCCAGGAACCTTGGAGCTGTGATAGATGATCCACTGAATTTCTCAGACCACATTGCTAAAACTGCCCAGTCCTGTAATTTTGCTTTATACAACATTAGCAAAACCAGGCCCTTTCTTTCGGAACATACTATACAACTCCTTTTCAAGCTCTTGTTCTGTCCAGGCTGGACTATTGCTTTCTTTTGGCAGGTCTTCCAGCCAGTTCTATCAAACTTCTACAATCAATCCATAATGCTTAACAAGCCTTGATTGCTTCTATTGTCCTCATTTGTAAGTAATGAAAATAAATGAAAATTCATGTGTTGTGAGTGATGAATGAGCATTAAGCATGCCAAGCTCCCAAAATGACGAAAAAGCAACATAAAAGTATCACAGTAGCGGTCTGTACAAGTTCACACTTCTGTCACTGGTTCTCACCTCTTCCCCAATTAACACTGATGTAAAAACTGTCATGAATGAGAACTGAGAGCTACGTTGAATAACAGCAAATAACAATTAAACTGTCAGGTCTGTTTGTCACGTAATTCTTTAGAAGACTTGGAATACAGCCAAACCAGGCTTATTTGGAAAAATGCACAAACGATAACACTCTGAAAAATGCAAATGTGAGATGAAAGCACATTTGCTGAATCATCTGTGCCATTTTAGCTTACTTCTATAAGTCCCTTCAATTTTTAATCGAATCATGACCCCGAGAATTGATTTGAATCAAATCATGAAATTCCAAAATATCCCAATAAGCAAATCTTAAGAAGCTCTCATTTTTACGGTACTTTTTAGTTATTTTCATATATTGGCAGCCAGGAAGTTCTGAAATAGAATCTTTTTACTCGTGTTGTCACTGAAGATAAAAGGTTTTAGCACTTTGGAACAACACGGGATGAGTAAATGACAGTATTTAATTTCTTGTGAAATATACTTTTCAAACATATCTTTTTTACATTTACTTATTGGCAAGTGCAATTCAGTCTCAATCAGATGCACTGATAACATATCTGTGAATCTAAATTACTTTAATGGGGCACGCATGATCTGGGGTCAAATGGTGATCTCTGTTACCCTAGAGATGTGCCAAATTCCTTGTTAGAGTAAAGATCAAACACGCTAGTTTTAGTTCTGACTCCTCCAGGCATCTACTTAACTGTAGTTATCAATCAATGAGAGCATGTCAAATAGAAATGACAGTTGACGGATGGCTTTCTACTCTCTGCATACATTAATACTTTTGTGAGAACTCGAATTCGGTTGATTTGTGTTGTGGTCAGGAAGTGCAGGTTTCTCATGCATAAACATACATTATATATGTGAATAATATAATTATGTTTAAAGTAATTTAGACAGATATATACATATGATCTGAATCCAATAGTCTTCATGATAATAATGAATACAAAATTGTTCAGAGCAGTTTCAACAGTTGGAACCCATGTCATATATTTAAACTTATATTATGCCAGCTATTTCCCAGTGTACCCAGGCAATGTTTATCATTTCATTTTTAGGTTGATGTACTAAGGTTAAAGTTGATATATTAAAATAACTTAATAAACTAAAACTTAATTAAAATCTATGTAGACCAAAAAAACCCCCAAAACAACATCATTACTAAAACATAAAATAAAAATATAACAATAAAATGCAATTAGTAACTGTATAATGCCTTTGACCATTGGATTTCGATGACATTTTAGAACTTTTCATTGATTTGCCATGACTTTTACAAACCAATGTTGTCTAATGTCACAGCTTACTGTAAATGCACGACTAAAAATAAAATTTCCAAATGGTGATTTCTCCAGAATCAGTTTATTCATTTCAACTTCCTGGCCAGCTTGGCATAGCAACATCTGTTCAACCTATAGTATGAGTTTTGGGCGTGGTCATTTGTTTGCCAGCCAATGGCAGATGATGGGAGTGTTCAAGAAACATGTTTGGAAACAGTCATTCTCTTGTTGACTGAACTCTTCATAAATTGTGTCCAGGACACACTGGAAAATGATTTTTTATGAATATGTACAGCTTGAGAGCACTCATGAAAACGCTCTTGTAGAGTTGTTGCACTTGGTCTACTTTTGCGCACCACTGCTCATAACATTCAACCCCCTGGCCATCTTCTGGCAGACATGCAGTTGGGTGGAGACGGAACTGTTAATGTGTGCGAGTGTTTAAAATTGCACTGCCCATTATAAAGAATGGTTTTTAATAGGTGTCTATTTTACTGAATGAATTACTGGGGGCAAATACCTCAGAAAAAAAAAGAAAAGAAAAAATGCTTTTTTTTCAGGGATGCACAGGATGACCTTTGTGAAAATCAGCCCAAGGCCAGTGTCTGTCATGAGGTGTAATGTATTTCAACTTTTAAATGATTTCTCAGCTTGACTGTGCTGTGTTTAATGACTGTTTAGATGGTGTGTTTGCTGTGAGTTTAGAGCTAATTGTAGGGGAAATCAATCACAAAACAAAAGCATAGTTGACCTGCAAAACTTCAAAAAAAATTTCAAAGCATTAGGGGTGCACGAGTCCATTGTTTTTCCTTTTTCTGACATAAAATAATGATGCAGTTGCTCATCAATGGATTCTCTGCAATGAATGGGTGCCATCAGAATGAGAGTCCAAACATAAACATAAAAACATCACAATAATCCTCACCAATCCAGTGCATCCGTTAACATTTTGTGAAATAAATCTGTGTTTGTAACACATATGTTTGAAAATGAATCATTGGCTAATCTTTCTAGTCTGTAAAGACTAGAAAATAGTTTACAGTGCTTTTGTTGAACCTTTGGCATCAACTTTCACTTAAAACAGTATGGCCACACAAATATGTGACAGAAATGAGCTGCATAGTTTTATTAACTATTATATTATATATTATATTAACTCATATTAAAGTACTTAGCAAACACTACAATGGGAACTTTTTTAATGTATAACTGTCTGTAGTCAAATTAGCATAAAAGTGTGAATTCAACATGAGAGACAATTTTTAGCTATTTGGTTTTATTTAATCAGTGGACGAAAAAGATTAAATGAATCAATCACATAAGAGAGAGACACCCGTTAAGGATTGATTGATTCACTTAAATCACTTGATTCAGTTTTCTAAACTGTTTAGGATTGATAGATTCGCTGGAATAAGTGAGACTTCCCATAACTTTAAAATGAACTGATTCACTAGAATTAATGAGATTTTCCAGACTGTTTTAAATGAACTGATTCACAAGAATAAATGGGCGTTTCAGACCGTTTTGGATAAACTTATTCACTAGAATGAATGAGACTTTAAAAAACATTTAAAATTAACTGATTCACTGGAATGAATAAGACTTTCCAGACCATTATGGATGAACTGATTCACTAGAAGGAATCAGACCTTCCTAACCATGTAGGGTGAACTGATTTGTTGGAATGAATGAGACTTTCCTGACAGTTCAGGACAAACTGATTCACTAAGATGTATGAGACTTTCCAGATTGTTTAGAAATAAATGATTCACAAGAATAAATGTGCTTTGAAGACTGTTTAGAATTAACTGATTCACTAGAATATATGCGAGAATCAGAGGACTGTTTAGTTCGAATGAATGCGACTTTCCTGACAGTTTAGGATGAAATGATTTGTCGAAATGTACGAGACTTTCCTGACATTCTCAAGAATAAATGGGCCTTTAAGACCGTTTAGAATGAACTGATTCATTACAATGTATACAAACATCAAAGGACTGTTTAGGATGAACCAAGTCACTAGAATGTTTTGGAAAAAGAGTGAAGGGACAAATCAATGACCAATCCGCCTTTCCATTGTCATATTAGAGAATTATTTAGGCGAACAGATTCACTTGCATGAATCAGAATTTCCTACGCTATACATGAGAGACAATGATTGTGAGATATAAACAAAACTTTCTATGTAATATGATGTAGTTAGGAACACTTAGTTGTTATTTTCTTCTCTTCTATTTTTTCCTGCTGATGAATGATAAAAATGTTGACAACCAATCAGAATCCTCCTGACTTAAATGGCTATTTAAAGCAACAGTGTGTTTATATAAAAAAAAACAGTACGTCATTGTCCATTGGCTTGTATGTTAAAATATTTAGTCATCTTGGTATTTATCATTCATGGTGTGGACCGGCCTTTAGGCTTCTTTGTTATTTTGTTTTGTTTTGTTATATTGCTTGCATCCGCCAAGGACAGAAACCTACCCACAATCCCAGAATTTCTTCAGTATGCACGGAACAATTTGTTTTGCATCATGTCACAGGAGGAACACATTGTGCATGTCAGTGAGCGCTTTGTCGGCGATGGGCGTTTGAGCACAGTCAAAGCCAGAGAAGGTCACGCAGTCAGCAGGGGGCGGAGCTGATCATTGCTCCTCCCCTTGGCTGTGGTGGATGGATGATGGTCCTGATGTGGAATGTTGGACAGATGGGCTTGGCAGAAAAGACATGTGACCTCTCTCCACTCCCCCTCTGGCCCTGAGCTGTGCCTGGGAAGAACAGATCTAAAGTTTGCCTCCATTAAATGTCGATTATGGGAGACAGAGTGCATGGATGGCAGCTTGTAACAAATGCTCGCTTGACCTTTAAAAGTCACGCTCAAGAGAGGAAAAAACAAAGCCATTGAAAATACTACACTAGAAAAGTATTCTACGACATAAGAATAGTTTGTTGTTATTGGTGTAGTGTGAGATACAAACAAGAACAGTTTATATTAAAAAGAGTATTGTAGATACAATACCAGTAAAAAGTTTGGAATAATGACGAGATTTCAACACTGAAAATAATAAGAACTATTTTTCACCAGTACCAGATCACCAGTAATAATTCACAGAAACAGAGCAATAAAGCAGCATATTTAAATGATTTCTGAAGGATCATGTGACACTTATGACTGGAGTAATGATGTTGAAAATTCAACGTTACCATCACAGGATTAAGATATAAAAAAAAAGAAAAAAACTGATTAAAATAGTATTTTGATTAAATAAGTGCATAAGTGCATAAAACAATAATAATAATAATAATAATAATAATAATAATAATTTTAAACATTTGACCAATAGAGAACTATATTCCAACGTACATAATGTCAAATTTACAGGGCAACGATTACATACAGTTTAAATTTAGAAGTGAATTCACTATTATTCCACGTGTGAACGGAGAACAGGAGCGACTCTAGAATGTGTGATGATTGATAGATAGATTTTGTTCGTATGTGTGAGAGTTGAGCATGTGTGTGTGTGTGTGAGTGTGTGTGTATAACACAGGCTTGTTTTATTGTGTGTGGAATGGCTGTGTTGGTTCTGGACTCAACAGATGGTCCAGACACATAAAGGAATCACCTCCTGGCGTATCTCTGCTGATGCTTATGGAATATTAACATTCTCCACACTCATCTGTAGAGAAATGCAACAGGAAATAGTGGGATGGCCAATTAATAAATGCTTTTTCTTCAAGAATGTCTTTGTAAAAAATAAAAAAAAAGGACAATAAAATTGTTTGACTTGTTAAGGCTAATTTATAAGTAGCATTTTATGTGTTCTACTGTCAATATGTAAAAAATGAATGCAAGTCTGATGCAGTTTCTATATGTGTGAACCTTAGGTAAATGCTAAAGCAAATGCTAACACTATGCAGTAGAGGAGTCTGTGGTTTCACTTACTAATTTTATGACATTGTGGTATGTTCCAACATTGTCAGTAATCTCACATCTACAGTATCTTCTCTCCAGTTCAGACAAGTTCTCAGCAACGGCTAAAACTTTGCCCAGATTTGCCAAGACGCTAAAATCTGCAAGCAAAGATCAGAAATTTCCATTATAGTAGAAACCTCTAGGCAATTCTTAAATTATTGTGGGCTCTGAAAGACCAACCTCCAAGCAATAATAGCTTCCTCAGGGCTATTGTTGTATGGATGTTATAAGCAGCCATAAGTTTGAAAGTATTTCCCACTCAACCATCTGTTGGCTACATATGGCCCATAGATTGTGTGTGTGTAGGTGCATTATCTAAACTCCAGAAATCAAGTTCAGCATGTAGACAAGCATTCAGCCCACCCACCCATGCCTGTTGGCCCCCGTCCCCTGGAAGAGACCTTCGAAGGGCCGGCCGTCTCATGCTCTTCTGCCAAGACATTAAGAGAGCATGCAGTCTAGATGGTACCCAGCCAGGCATGGCCCCCGAGGGCCCTCCCAGTGGAGCCCTTTGGGTTAAATCAATTGTTTGGCCCCATTGATCGCTGGCTGGCCATATTGTGGCTCACACGCACAAAAGCAGCAGGCCGCATTGTGTCACACTCCAAATGAAGAAGTTCACTGGAAAGGCAAAAAAAAAAATAAAAAAAAAATCAGAGCTTGAGGATGTCAGAGGACAGCCTGAGGATGTGTGTGTGTGTGTGTGTGTGTGTGTGTGTGTGTGTGTGTGTGTATTTCTGGCCTTGCAATACTTTTGAAGATATAATTGCTGAAAAATGTCTCCAACATTATTTTTTAAGGATGTCCTCAAGGCAAATATTCATAACGAGACTAAACAGTGTCTTTAATCGCTACATAAAATATCTGGATTAGCTATATTGAAAGCTGTTGTTAAGTGACTAATAGTTTTTAACAACCTGTAATTGGAATAATGATCTACAGAATTTGGTGGATGAAATGTTAAATCGATTTATTATTAAACTATATATATTAAACTATAGTATAGATTTTTGTCCTTTTAAAAAGGTTAAGAAGTGACTATGTAATTGTTACAATGTAATTACACAAATAAGTAATGAGTAATATAAATTCTCAAACTGTATTATAGGGTTAAGTTTAGGGTTAGTATTTGGTCTAGGGATTATTACTTAAAACTTTGCTTTGCTGTTTTTACTGTATAAAGTACATGTGTGTGTAATGATGTCACCTTAAAATAACGTGTTACCTTTTATAGAAGCAAAGAACTGAATCCCGTGTGTTAAAGAGATTTTAATTTAAACAGGGTTTGGTTTAAGGTTAGTTGATTGTAATTATGGAACTTTTAATATAATGAATCTAGTACATGTAACGTGTGTAACAGTGAGTACATTTACATGGACAACAGTGCCTCGATTTTAACATGATTAAGGAAATAGCCTGATCAAGAATCTACTATGTAAACAATCCAGATAAAGTCATGCTCGAAGTAACACTAATCAAATTAACACATGAAGTATTCCTATTTTAGTCGCATTATTGAAGTGCATTATAGACAACTACACACCTTAATCACATTATTACCATAATGTAGGACATTTCGCCGCATTTTGCGACAGGATACACACACAGCAGTAGTCAACCGTTTTGACAGAACATGGCTTCAACAATGCCTTCACCTGTTTGCATGTATAGCGTGACAAATAAATAACTGCACTTGAAGCTTTCAGTAAATTAATAAAGAAACACTCAAAACTATAAATGTCATCATATCGCAGACAAACTATATGTTTATAATTGAAATTCTGGGTTGGATGTCAGGTGACATCGAGTGGGGACGTTATGACGTGCCATTAATCGATCTATGTACTATAATGTGAAACAGGAACATGAAAGGTATATTTTAAAAGCAGCTCATGTAAACACCTTAATCGTAATTTTGTCTTATTCAGAATAAGGTAAATAATTAGATTACAAATTTTTATGTAAACATAGTCAGTGTCAACTTAAAAAAAAGTGTTTTTTATAAATTAAAAGTACTCAAGGCCATTTATTTCACTGATTTAACAAAGAGTTAGAGTTTGGTTTAGGGTTAGTTACTTGTTATTATGCATAGTTTGTTTATTTACTAAATGCATAATTTACTTATTATAAATGTATAAATTAAATAAATTTATGCATTTAGCAGACACTTTAATCCAAAGCGACTAACAGTACATTCATTCATTATTACTGAAGTAAATACATGCAACATGTAACTACATCACTTTAAAATAAAGTGTTACCTTTTATAACACCAGGGCACTCCAAGCCATGTGCTACACTGACTTTACACTTTGGTTCTGAGATTTGGTTAGTCTATAAAATGTCAATGGAAAGTGACCATTCAAATAAGCTGGTAAACTTACGTGTGTTTGCTACGAAGAGTTTAGATTGTCAAAAAAACTCAATGTTTAATTAAGTAATTAAGTCACTTCTTTAAGGTTTTAGTGAGTAAATATAAATGCATATTTGTTGACAGTTCCTTTATTGGAGATTAGCGCAATTAGCTTGAATCTACATTGATAATTCAGTAAACATTGATTTAAAAACAACTTTCCCAAATTCTTCACTGCATAAGGATCTGGGAAATGTGCATTTGCAATGCACTTTGTACTTCTTCTACAAATCCATAATCTCTAAACCAAACTACCCCACATTGCAAACCACTATCCAAGCCTTGTTTTCACTCACCAAAGCAACTGTTTCTAAACAGAAGTGTCCTTTGGAGTCAACTTTACCTGTTGAGTTTCTTTAGGAATTCCACGACAACTTTAATTTACTTTAGCTTTTATTGTGCAGGCTGGACAACTGAAATCTTTCTCAAATAATTCAGATTAATATTGCAATTCTCAAGTGTTAGTACAAAAACAGGATTCCCAGTTTCATAAATTCCATGGAACAAATCTAAAGTTTGCATGCATAGTTTGACTTACAAATTAGTTTGACTTACTTTACATATTTGATCTCACCGACTCACAATTCCAAGTTAATCCAAGTGTACTGTTATTAAACTAAAAATAACTCTACTTGTTTATATAGTTGCATGTTATTTCTGTATGAGAAACAATACCACTAATAAAGTCTACACTTAATGTTTTGATTAAGAAAAGTTTAATAATTTAGCATTTTAAGTGTAATTGGCATGTGGTTGTCTACAAGTTAACCTGAAGTATAGTTCACAGTATTGTTACAATACAAAATAACCTAGATGTAGTTATGTGCTTTAAAGTTTACCAATATTACATTTAAAGTACACTTAAAAGTGTATTTTATAAACTAAAAAGTGGGCCAGTTTAGTCCCAAGAAGTAAAATAATATAGCCTACTAAAAGTTCACTACAATTAAATTAGTATACTTTAATATACTAAATAAGTAAAGTTTATTTGGACATACTTGAATGTTACTTAAGTTTACTTAACTGAAAGAACTTGAAGCTTACTTGTTTTTTAAGGGGAAGCTTATGGAAAGTTTTTGTTTGGTTAACATTATATAACAGTAGAACAGTATGATCTGCTCAAAGATTCATAAATTAATGTCATCTGTTTTTAAATGAAACATTGCCAACTGTATGGATGTCTCCATTAAATCACAATATATCCAGTGGAATCCTGTAGTTTATTTTATAGGAAACTACAGTAACAGGTAGCGACTAGAACCACATATTAGGATTTGAGCTCTTGCATAATCATTATGAATCTTATAAACAGTGTTTGGGTAATGCACTAAAAGTAACACGTTATGTAATCAGATTACTTTTCAAGTAACTAGTAAGGTAACACATTACTATTCAATTTCAAACAAAATATCTGAGTTATTTTATGTAGATAAGTAATGCAATTTACATTGTTTTTGCATTTATTCACTGCCAGCTCTCCTGTGGCCGTGTTGATTGGGTTGCAGAGGCACTTCCTTCAGCCTGAGGCTTATTAATTTAACTTTTGGTTTACAGTTGGAAAAATATCACTTTTGGGGTTTTTGCCCATCCCAGATTGCAAAAAAATAACGCAAAAGTTACATTATGCATTACACTGTAAGCAGTGTTGGGGGAAGTTACTTTTCAATTTTAACATAGCAACATAATAAAACAGACATAACAATGACCAAAGTTACAATCTTAAAGTGCATACCAACATAAACAACATCTTAAAAAAATTAAGAGAAAATAAATAAAAAAGGTTCATGTTGACCTGTCAAGGTTTTCCAAAAGAGTATGTGAAATCCTGGAACCTACCTGTTTAAAGAAATGAGTCCATATATGATAGAACACATCAATTTTCCTTTTGGACCAGTAGGTAACATAATCCAGTTGTCACAGATCGGTCAGTCTCACCAGTCAGCCAATCCCAACGCACTCCCTCACCTGAATTCTAATCACAGGCACCTGTGCACCATTCCCTCATCAGCTCACCTCCACATAAAAGCACACATCTCTGTCACACTCACCGCCCGATCTCGTAGCTGCATAACGGAACCTACCCAGTTGTAAGACTACTTACCGTCTCTATACCAACCTTGCTACTTACCTGTCATTGATTCCTCTCCTAGATCCCAGTGTCTTTCCAGTGTTTCTCCAGCATCTCTCCCAAGTGTCTCTAGAGCTCCATCCTCAAAGATTCCCCTCATGTGTGAACCCTGAGGTGTGTGCAATGTGTCAATTCCCCTGGTCACCCCACCGACAACTCTGGATTCCCCCATCCCATTTGTCCTGCCGAAAACAGCTTTAATGGTTCACCTGAATCTCTGCATCTATCCTGTACTCTCCATTACAACATCAAATAAACTAACACGCTCTTACCTTCTGTCCTAGTGTCCGTTTGTTACAGAATATCGGACCTATACAGAAGATAAGCAAGTGGACCATTTTCAAGAGCTGGTGGATTCGTTACGGCGAGTGCTGCAGCCAGCTATCCCTCCGCTGACCTCCCCTGTCCGGGCTCAACCAACACAACACGCTACTTCCGGGTCTTCACCTCGTGTGGTGTTCTCAAGTCCCATCACCCAGCCAGTGCCCTTTGCTGGCATTGCGGAGGACTGCAATGGGTTCCTTTTCCAATGCTCTGTCGCCATCCACACTCAGCCTCAACAGTATCCTTCTGAACATGCAAAAATCACTTTTGTCATCTCATCTCTCACAGGTCCCGCGCTCTGATGGGCCGAGACCATTTGGTCCCAAGCTGGTCCCGCAACCCTAACCTATGAGAATTTCATCACTCATTTCCGAGAAGTGTTGAGCACTATGAAAGGCGATTTGTCCATCGGTGTGCAATTATACCACTTGAAACGAGGCAAAATGACAATGCACGAGTATACCCTACAGTTTAGAACCCTCCCCGCTACCAGTGGATGGAATGAGGCTTCACTCATCAGCGCCTTTTGTCAGGGGCTGGAAGCCAGACTCCGCCTCCAAATGGCAATGTACGACAATTCCCAAGGCCTTGAAAACTTTATTCAGCAAGCCACCCAATGTGCGAATCTCAAAGGAATGTGAGGTTCAGCGTGGGTCCCCTCCGGTTGACACTTGGCATTGTGCACACTGAATCCATCCATCTCCTAGTCCTCGAGGGAGCCACCATATTCACAAAACTAGAACTCCGCAGTGCTTATAATCTCATCTGCATTCGTAAGGGAGATAATGAGTGGAAGACGGCATTTCTGACCCCACCTGGCCACTATGATTACCGGGTCATGCCGTACGGCCTTGTCAATGCCCCTTCCATCTTTCAAGACCTCATGCACGCAGTGCTCAGGGAGTATCTCAACCGCTTTGTGATTGTATATATTGATGACATCCTTATTTACTCCCGGAACCTCGCCAAACATCACGTGCATGTAAGATCCATCCTCTCAAGACTCAGAGAATACCACCTCTTCCTCAAGGCCAAAAAAATTACATTCCATTAGTCCTCCGTTCATTTCCTGGGTTACATAATTAATGAAACTGGTATCCACGTGGTCAAGGGGAAGATTGAAGCTATCACCAACTGGCCACAACCCTCTACCATCAAAGATCTCCAGCGCTTCCTAGGATTCGCAGACTTCTACCGTCGATTCATCAAAGATTACAGTACCATCACCAGCCCTATAACCAACCTCCTCTGTGACAAACCCAAGTCTCTGTCCTGGACACCAGCCACCACCGAAGCTTTCACCACCCTAAAATGGGCTTTCACTAGTGCTCACCTCCTGGTACATCCGGACCCTGAACTCCCTTTCGTAGTTGACTTGGATGCCTCGACCACCGGAGTGGGAGCAGTTCTCTCCCAGCGGCAAAGCTCTCCTCCTCGACTCCATCCATGTGCCTTTTTCTCCAGAAAGCTCAGCCCGGCGGAGAAAAATTATGACATCGGAAACCTTACACCTCTTTCCCCTACAGGGTCTGACCATAGCCCTAGAAACTGCTGAACTCCTTTTCAATTAGGTATTCTGCCTGTTTGGTCTCCCTGAAGACAGACCGTGGGCCCCAGTTCATCTCCCATGTATGGAAAGCTTTCTTTTCTCTCCTAGGTATGACCATCTCTCATCTGGTTACCACCCCCAATCAAGTGGTCAAATAAAGCAGAAAATTATGGTAGATTACTGGTTCCGGGAGAACGAGAGAGTCTGGGATGAGGCCCATCACCACCTCCAACGGGCAGTGCGCAGGCAGAAGATGGCAGATGACCTTCTTAGGACACCTACTCCGACCTACCAACCTAGACAGAAGGTTTGACTGTCCACTCGAGACATCAGACTGTGCATTCCCTGCCGTAAACTCAGTCCTAGATTCGTCAGCCCCTTCACCAACTTGGATCAGATCAACCCTGTCACATATAAGCTGCAGCTCCAACCACAATATAAAATTCACCCTACCTTCCATGTGTCCCTACTAAAACCCTTTCACCCTCCTGTTTCCACAGAGCCTGACCAGACTTACTCCTGCAAGAATGAACCATCTATAAGGTCAACGAAATCCTGGAATCCCGGTGACGTGGTGGTAAGCTCGAGTACCTTGTCGACTGGGAAGGATACGGCCCGGAGGAACGATCCTGGGTCCCAAGAAATGATATTCTTGACCCCACACTCCTGGAGGAATTCCACACGGCCCATCCAGATTTTCCAGCCCCTCAAGGCAGAGGGAGACCACCAATGGGGTGTTCGGCCCTCGGGAGTGGGCCCTGGAGGAGGGGGTACTGTCATAGATCAGTCAGTCTCACCAGTCAGCCAATCCCAACGCACTCCCTCACTTGAATTCTAATTACCGGCACATGTGCACCATTCCCTCATCAGCTCACCTCCACATAAAAGCACACACCTCTGTCACACTCACCGCCCGATCTCGTAGCTGCATAACGGAACCTACCCAGTTGTATGATTACTTGTACCGACTCTATACCATCCTTGCTACTTACTTGTCATTGATTCCTCTCCTAAATCCCAGTGTCTTTCCAGTGTTTCTCCAGCATCTCTCCCGAGTGTCTCCAGTGCTCCATCCTCCAAGTTTCCCTTCCTGTGTGAACCCTGAGGTGTGTGCAACCGTGTCTGTTTCCCCTGGTCACCCCACCGACGGCTCTGGATTCCCCCATCCCGTTTGTCCTGCCGGAACCAGTTTTAATAGTTCACCTCAATCTCTGCCTGTCTCCCGTACTCTCCATTACAACATCAAATAAACTAACACGCTCTTACCTTCTGTCCCAGTGTCTGTTTGTTACACAATTGAAGGAAAATCATATATTACTTTGACACTGTCAGCAGTTTATCAGAGATCCATTTAAGTAAAATTCTCTTACAATCAGCATAAGTAAGGAGATTAAACAACTTCCTGTCCGAAATGCTCTTTATATTCTTATTAGCAACGCCTAACAACAAAAAAAGGGGATTGAGGTTGCCATCCTGTATTAAATATAAAACTTAGTCGCCTACAAATCTTTCTCCAGTAAGCTTTTTGGATTAAATTTATGCCTGTGTAATGGACTAATTTGGAGACAATGTTAAAGTTTGAACTGTAGCTCTTTATTTCTATTACAAATTAATATATTGCCAGCATGCTGCCAAATTTATTTACATTATTAGTCTCAGGCTGTTGGCAAAACATCTGATGCATATGGGACAAAAAAGTGGAAACACTTCAGGAATGTCGAAGTCGAAGTCGGACTTGTTGAATTATACAGGATTTCCGTGAGACGTGTGTTGCAATTTAAAATCAATATTAAACATTTTTTATCACTTAAAATAAATAAATAAATAAATTTAATCAACTCAGCTCTATAAAAAAAATAAAAAAAATTGTAAGAGTCAGCGTAAAACTTTTTGAATTTAATTGCATTACTTAGTTACTTTTTATGAAGAAACACAATACTGTAATGCATTCCTTTTAAAAGTAACTTTCCTCAACACTGCTTACAAACTAATAAAAGAGACTGATTTGGTAAACATAACTGCTCTGAATAAAAGTTTAATGGAATAAACAATTAAAATACAATGTTAAATTGGCCCTCATAGGTTAAATTAGTCTTTACATTAAACCAATAAGAAGATAAACACTAAATTAGGGATTATTTACAGTCAGCCACACTCTGAGAGGTATATTTTCCATATTTTTATGTTTGTTTTGTTAATTCAAAATGTGTTCTAAAATTTGGACAGATCTCAACCCTATCCTTTTACTACTTCACAGACATCCCCAAAGGATGCCAATATGGATTAGATGTGAAGAAAGTGTGATTAAATACTAAACTTTTCTCATACACAGTGGCATAACCTACAAACAAAGAGTTAAAATTCAAATTTTCTCAACCATCACCCCTCCAAACTACCTTGAGTTCACCTCACACTGGAATTTTCCAAACATCCACACACACACACACACACACGCACGCATGCTGCCTGGAAAAACACAGTCTGATTAATCTTTTTGCCCTTAAATATCCAAGCAATGAGTCTTTTATGATTTATGTTATTACTCTTTGAAAAGAAACCAATGAAATTGTAGTTGGCGAATATCCAGGATAATAATAATAAAAAAAAAACTTTGCTGAAGGGGTTCAGGTGGGATATATGGAGCTTATGATATATCTTTAGATCAGTTTATGTTTCAGAGTTGTTGACTAGCCTAGGGTTGAAGTAATTATGTTCATTTTCAAGTACAATATCATGGATATAAAGGAAGAAACTCTTAAATTTGACATAAATGACAACTGTAAGCTTGTTTGATCTAAAATGAGACAGCAGGAGCCCTTAGGCTACGTTTGGTTTGAGATGTATGTCTATTTCACATTCTTGTTTATTAATGCTGTAAACCTATAATGGTTGTGTAGTCACAGACAAAACAGTGCAAATCACACTTCACATTCTCTGAAGAACACAACCCGGGCTCTTTTGGTGGAGTTGCTAGACGGTTACCAGGGTGGTTGCTAGATAGTAATTCAACTTCATTATTCATTTAAAAGCATTTTCTTTATATATATATATATATATATATATATATATATATATATATATATATATATATAAATAAAATTTATATATATAAATTTAAATATGAAATGAAAAAATGACTAGCAATTTACTATTAATTAACTAGCAATTTCTCAGAAAAAAAACATCACATTTTTCAGTGTATTTTAAGCACCAGAAATAGCATGTCTTAAAATTTCTCATATGGCAAAAAAAAAAAAAAAAAAAAAAAAAAATTCATAAAAGTACTGTTACTATATTATAAATAACATAGCTGGAAATATGATTTAAAATTTAACATAACAGTATTACTATAATTATTACATGCATATTTTTATTTTAAATATTCATCTATTGAAGTAAATTAGAAAAATGTGTAGTCAATACATTTATTTATTTATTTTTACTAGTTTAAGCCCTATGTATTGTATAAGACATTAAAAAACTACTGAAAATAATTTAGCAGTTTGCATGCAGTACCAAACGATTGTTATCATTTCATATCGTTTAAAGCTTTACATAACTATCACCATAATGACAACAAATATTTTATTTATTTTGATTTAAGATCAATTATGTATAGCCAATATGTTGTTGTTGTTGTTGTTGTTATTGTTGTTGTTTTACTAGTTTTATTGTGGCTTTTTGTATATTGCAAAAGACATATTTTAAATGTTTAATTAATAAATAAAATTAATGTGCACTTTCAGTACAGCACTGCATGACTGTAACAAAAGGATCTGGTAACAACAACTGCAACCTCTGTCATATTAAGAAATAAACAAGTAGTGACAGCTCTTTTCCCTATGCAAGGCCCTCTGTATTTGGTCTTTTACAAATGACTGATCGTTTCTGCGCTTGTTTATGTGTAAGATCTCGGAGGCTGTGAAAGTCAGACCTTGACCTCCGTGTCTTTGCACAGACGAGCTCAGCTAATGCCTCACATCACAATACACGGCACAAAAAAGAGAGTCTATACCAAAAAGAGTAAGACTTGTCAAACAAAGTGCTGCATTACCATCAGCCTAAACTCTCCAACACATATGCATAATATCGCCGCTTGTCTCTGTAATGCCAAATTCCCTTATCTTGCCCTTTCAGTCGCACGAAGCAGAAAAGAGGTGCCTGTGCTTTTTGTGTGTCCCATAGCGGCCCAGTGTTAGGGGTTTTTGTGGATCACTTGACACCCCTTCTTTCACCCCACGCCAATCCTCCAGTTTTCCACCCACCATTGTCCTCTCCATCTTTTATTCCCTAACCAGATTCGTCATGTATGTTTTTACAGGTTTGGGGGAGGATGTTTGGCATTTGAACAGCGTTTGTTGTCTCCGACCAGCCGTCCACACGAATCTGCCCATGAAAACAACAAACATCGAGCGCCATATGGAGCTGCCGCGCAATCAAATTACTCTCCTTGTTGTTGCTTCATTTCCTCCAAACAAGTTTTCAGTGAGCTTGGAGGAATAATGGTGACCTGTAACGGGGTCTTGGGGTGACCGGATTATGTCATTGCTCTAATTAACTAATGAAATTATGAGCCGTGCTCTTGGCTCATCTATCACCCCGGTGCTACTCCGCGGAAGAATCCTGCAAACCCTCAGCTTTTCTTCCTGCACTCAAAAAAATGAAATCTGGGTGTTGTTCGATAAAAATAAATAGAGCATTTTGAAACAAATTAAATTAATCAGTTTAAGGGATGTACACAATTATTTTAAATCAGTCTGAACTAAATCCATACAACCTTAAAAGAGCTCAATTCATTTGTGTCGAAACAACAAAAAATAATGATTCAAGTCAAACTACTACTTTTGCGCATGCGCTAATGACAGGAAATCCACGTGACCTCGTCAGTTATCGCGGGCGCCATTATGTGGTGGAGTCCAGTCCATGGTGGAATGCTGTAGAATTGGTAAGTTCAAAAATCCTTTATTTTTTTTGTCTGCATTGTGCTGATAGAGAGTAAAACTATTTAAATCAGTCAGAATTCAACATTAAGCGTATATTTGACAGCTTATTGGATTATTTGAATTACTCTATTAGTCACATGTTCATACTCGATAAAAACATAGTAAATCGATATAAACGCCTGCATGTATGTACATAATTTAACATTAATGCGGTAGTTGCTTAGTTCTAATTCCTGTTGCAAGCGTTATTTTACTAGATTGTTTCAGTTAACGTACTCGGGCTACTGTTGTTGAGCGTACTGTTAAGTGATGCTTCTGTACAAGTAAAGACGAGAAGACTGCGAATTAATGTAAAAACGAATTAACAAACAATGATGTCAATACAATTATATGCTTGATGTTAATCAACAAGCAGCCAGGCGGCGTGGAATACAGTATAGAGCACATGCGTACTAGGCATGTGTCGTATGACTATGATCGCACAGGATTAGGGTGCACGCGTTGTAATACGTTGTATTATTGTTACAGTTGCTGTAATTGAATGAGAATGATTTAAAGACAATTTGATATTTGTTTGTATGAAATATAATGATCGAAACTTCCCTTCCGGGCAGCATTTACATTTTATATTGATTTCAGTTATAATGCATATTGCATGGGAAAATCAGCCTCGGTTTCGTCGGTAGAGCAGGATCGCCCGTTTTCTTCAGAATTGTTTTGTGTTTGTATATATTATAGTTTTACTGTTGCTGAGCATGTAATAGGTGAAACATCTGTACAGGTAAATACAAGTACACTGCAAATTTATGTAAACATTGTTTTATTTTACAGGTTTTTACAAGAGCTCATTAAATGATATCCTATACTTGGGTTATAGTCTACTTTTTCACATGGTAAGTTGTATTAAGTATGTTCTTAAATGGGTTTAGAAAAATGGCTCATTATTACTGTAATAAAATAAAGGAAGTTTTATTAGTGTGTGCTTGGAAATACCTAATGTTTTCATAACCAACATACGAATGGATAATGTAATTTTCTGATTTCATACAATTTGATAGTTATTTTACTATATTGTTTCAGTTATGAAATTAGCTATTACATTCAGGCGACTGCTGCTGAGCAATCTGTAGGAGATTTCTCTGTTCAGGTAAAGATGAGAACACTGCAAATTTATGTAAAAATTATTTTTATATTTTTATTTTTATTTTACAGGTTTACAAGAGCAATAAACAGCATCCCATGCTTGGGTTTTAGTAAACTTTTTCATGTGGTAAGCTGTATTAGTGATGTTCTTAAAGGGTTAGTTCAGCCAAAAATGAAAATGATGTCATTAATTACTTACCCTCATGTCGTCCCAAATCCGGAAGACTTTCGTTCATCTTTGGAACACAAATGAAGATCTTTTTGATGATTTCTGAAAGATTTCTGTCCTTTCATGAACAGCGACACAACTGAGACTTTGATGTTTTAATAAGTTCGATGTTCGAAAGTATGATGAACAGATTTAATTTAGGTTTTTACTTGCATATAAACATTGATCAGCAAACATCAACGGAAGGTCAACTGAACCTGATTGATGCCCAAAAACAGAAGCTCAGACGTGCTGTGTAACGAGAATGAACCTCATTGGTTCTCGCATGACAAACAAACATGCTTATGCTTCCGTTCACCACAACTGATGTGCGAGTTGATGAATGTTTATATGTGAATAAAACCCAAATCTAAATCTGTTCATAATATAAAGCGAGTCTTCAGAGAAATGTGACTAAACCGCTCAATTTATATGGATTCGTTTTATGATCTCTTTATGTACTTTTTGAAGTATCAAAGTCTCAGTTGCATAGCTGTTTATGGAGGGACAGAAAACTTTCAGAATTCATAAAAAAAAAAAAAATTATTTGTGATCCAAAGATGAACGAATGTCTTCGAGCATGACACGAGGGTGAGTAATTAATGATATAATTTTTATTATTAGTTGAACTTTCATATAGATTGTATGTCCTGTTATACTTGGTTATCGATATGATATTGTCAAATAATCAATGTTTTTTTTTTTTTTACAGAACAACAGCGTAGACATGGAAAGAGAATGCATCCTCAAAAAGCACTGTGTGTATACTTAGAGGACCATCTACAGCTGTTCAAGGAGTACAATGTAAGCAACTGCTTTTCTCTTCTTCACTTTTATGTTTACATTAAAATCTAACCGTACCATTCTCTACTTACGGTTCGGCACGCACTTGAACCGCGGTCCACCTCTAATGATGCGAGTGCCGTATGCTGCTCTAACGTCTAGTCATGAACGCTGTTGCTATCTTTGTGTAAACAAAACTCATTTAAGCCTTGCTAAATTAAACATTCAAGAGCAAGACGCAAAAGAGAACTGTGAGATGATTTGTGAGTGTGCTCATCCAAAGCGCCCACATGTTTTTTTTTTTTTCAGAAAACGTGCAAATACTGAGTTCTCTTTCAAGTCTTGTGCTTCAGAGGCCAAATTCGTACAAAAATTATATCAACATGACTGTCTTGGTGAGTATCCTAGCAAACATAGTCTGTTATGTCTTAAGTGAAGTTTTATTAAAAGAGAAAGACATTGTATGTGTAACAGTATGTACTGGATCGTCAAAAAAACTATTCTCACTGCCTGTGTTTTTAATGTTAAATCACACAAGAAATGACAAAGAAATTACTAACTGCTCTTGACTGAATAGCTGATGTTACTTCAATAATGATTAATCTTTAATTTATTCAGTAAAGATAATATGCAGTGTTTTATATTTGATTATCCATTTTCTGTACCTAAGGGGAAGTCGTGGCCTAATGGTTAGAGGGTTGGACTCCCAATCGAAGGGTTGTGGGTTCTAGTCCCGGGCCGGCAGGAATTGTGGGTGGGGGGAGTGCATGAACAGTTCTCTCTCCACCTTCAATACCACGACTTAGGTGTCCTTGAGCAAGGCATCGAACCCCCAACTGCTCCCCGGGCGCCGCAGCATAAATGATGAACACTGCTCCGGGTGTGTGCTCACAGTGTGTGTGTGTGTGTTCACTGCTCTGTGTGTGTGCATTTCGGATGGGTTAAATGCAGAGCTCAAATTCTGAGTATGGGTCACCATACTTGGCTGAATGTCACTTCACTTTTCACTTTCACTTTCACTAAAAAAAAGCTACTGTTAGATACCTGAAAAAAACTGAAAAGCACTGTTTATTTTATTTGAATCTTTGATCTATTGTATTTATTTGTAATGTTGCTTGTAGTTTGATTATTTGTTCTTATTAATTTTTATTTTACAGTAGTCCAATTTTACCACATTTTATTTGTCTTGCCCAGGATTGCGACTGGATGAATTCTAAAGAAGCCATAGAGCAGATGGTAATGGGGATCTACATCGTCCAATTCATAGACACCAACCAGGGGATAAACCTGTGGACGTTGGTATCCTGATTGAAGGGACTGAGGTTCTCTGCTCTTTGAAGAACGTGTAGCAGTGGCCATGCTGTTTGGACTTACTTACGCCTTGAACCTCAGCTACCCACAAGAACTCAAGGCTACATTTGAGGTCCTCCAGAAAGTGTTCTTTATCTTGGATGGACAAAAACTTTCACTAAAGGTACCAGCCCTTAAGAACAAGATGTTGGAGTAAGTTACCTTATGTGTGTATTCTCAAAAGACTAAATCTTGACTCAAGAAGGTATTAGCTGTGCATATACATTGAAATATAATGTTGTTCATCTTGGATGATATTTTTTTGTATTTTTTTACCTGAAAATTTGCCTTGAAATAAGAATAAAGAGAAACTTTTGACATTCACTTTGAGAACATTTTATTTGTGCAGTAAATTACATTTTGATAGACATGTCAACAATTAAACATTTGTTTGATGTAAATAAAGTTGTACAATTAACTTAACAATAGTAGTTGACACAATATTTCTGGTTTTCTAAATTAAGTGATTAAGATTAATTGGCTCAACAAGATTAAATAGTTTATAGATAAATACGATAATATGATTCAAATGAAAATGATTTGATCTTGTTGGTTCAAAATGAATTTTGCTCTTGGGTTCCATTTGCCTAAATTAAGTTGAGACAACACCATTCAAATGTGTGGAAATAGGTGTCATAATTATATTAAGTTAGACCAACGATTTATTTTTTTGAGTGTGCTTCCATTTAATCTAATAAACAAAAAGGATGTGTGAGAACTTCTAAGACCTCCAACCACGCAAAATCACACAGGCTTGGTCTTAAAAGGTTGTCATTAAAGCACAATGTTTTGTGTTGGAGGTTTCGAGATGGTCACCTAGATTCTTAGTTTTTCTGAAATTTTTATAAAAAATAAATACTGTTGCCTGCTACTGCAAAACTCACCATTGCTTAGCTAAGTTTGCTTTAAGCTTTAAGTGGGTTAAAGCATGTTTCTATGTGATTTTTAGGGTGTTTGCAAGGATGTTTAGAAAAAGAAGTGTGCTTAATTATATTGAATGTGCACTTCTGTGTACTTAACATCTTAAAAGTATATAAATAATGTACTTGTAGATAATATCAATGAAAAAATGTCCGTCGTCAGTCGTCATCACCCTCCACTTGTTCCAAACCTGTATGAGTTTCTTTGTTGAACATTGTAATAACGGCAATAATAACGTTCAATATTGGTAACGGCAGCCATTGAAAAAATACAATGGAAGTCAATGGCTGCCGTCAGCTTTTTTGCTTATTAACTTTCTTCCAAACATTTTGTTTTTGGTGAACTATCCTGTTAAATAGAGTAAATCTCATGATTGTTTCTTAACACACTTAAGTACAGTTTCATTGAAGTATACTTTGTAAAAGAGTAAAATTAAAATTTTACTACAAAAACAAGTGCTAATTATTGTTTTACAAATTTTTTTTTTTGCGCTTTAAAAGTACGCTTATTAATGTGCTGACTAACATATTAAAGCATATGTAAAGTACTTGATATTCTTTTTAACTGTAGTGTATTATTTGATATTACATTTATATTTAAATTTAATATATATATAAAAAAAACTAAATTGCAATTTTATTAGAGACGTGTAAGTACATGGTATACAAGTTTCGATAGAAATTACATATTTAATATGTATATTTTAGTTCACCATAAATGATTGTGAGTACATTCAACTGTGCAATTTAACCTTATTTCAGAGACTGTATGAGTAATAATAACATATTATAGTTGGATGTACTTTAAGTTTTAATTAACATACATATTAACATAAAAAATATTACATTAAGTTTGCCTTTAAGTATGTTCTTTGGAAGTATTTTATTTCTGTAATAAGTTTAAAGTACGCTAAAGTGTACTTCTTTTTTCACAAAGGGCTAACAATTCACAATTCATTTTTTTTCATTGACTCATTTACTGTTCAACTAACTTCCTTAGGATAAATTAGGTATGGGCCATTTAAATAAATAAATTAGTGAAACAATAATTTATTTATTTATTTATTTTTAGCATTTTAAATGAATGAAGATGCTGTTTAAATCAGTATAGGATCAAAGGCCAATCAGAAGAATTCTCTCTGGAAGCCTTGTTCTCGTTCTCTGGGTCTCTGGCGGTTCTCCATGAATACTCTTCTATCTGTTGGTTGGACATGCGAGAGGGAAACTCTTGGCAAAACGACGACATCCACGTGTGAAAAAAACCCATCCCAATCAAGAGAAAGCCTGGGTGGCCAATTACTTTAAGGGAAAGAAATACCTCTGTGTCGCTAAGGAGAAACTGGGAGATTATTTTTAAAGTCTAGTCTTTCTTCCCTCATAATTTTGCTCTACCACTGTCTGTCAGCAAGCTGTCAACGTATTTATATTATGTTTATTTGGACTCTTAGTTTGTCCTGCCAAGCTGAATTAACATTTTATTTTAAAAATGTTATTATAAATATCTTTACATGCATACCTTTAACGTGATAATTTTGAAAGTCATTCCATTATAGTTTATATAAATGCATGTTAAAAAGCCAATGCATTCCCTTGATTCTCAGTCTGTACTGGTTCAAATGAGGTTAAGACTACTGTGCAGAAGCTGCTTGTCGTTGTACCTCCTGAGGGTTCAGCATGCCTCTAATTAACAAACCTGTGAGAGCTTGTAGAGTTAGCGAGCATCGTAGGGTTGAGAGAATAAGAGTGGATCTGCCCTGACGCCAAACACATGGGAAACAGTGCATGTCAGAGAGAAAACAAGAGCTATGATGAGTATGTGTGTCTCGTTCTCTGAGCATTCAGAGGTTCTCCTTCAAGACTCACTTTCTAGTGGTCTTAGTTTTGTTTTAGGGAGCTTGTCTCCGTCATTCCTCTTAAAATTCTTTGGGAGAACAAAAGGATGGTTTTTCCACCAAAATAGTACATTGAACACCAATCTGAGCTCAGTTTGAGACATAGTTGTGATCTCTTAAACATCTCTTGATCAGATGTGTGAAATTATTGGATTTTTTTCCCTTAAATGGTTATTATGTAATTTCTCAGAGAGAAATTGCATTTCTAGGAAAAGCTGTACTTTTACAGTTCAGGAGAATTAAAGGTGGTCTCAGATAAGGGATCAGCTTGGTCTCAGATGTTTCTCAAAAAAATTCCTGGGATAGAGTAAAAATAAAACCAAATGGGGCGAATTTAATGAGAAATCTCTGTGTTCTTATTGAGATATTTGATCTTGGTTGCAATCTATTTTGGAGATGTGTGAGATTACAGTCTTGGAGTTTTATTTTCAATGGAAAACTCTGAATATCAGAAGTAGCTAAGTATCAGTTTGCTCACATTACAGTCTATGAGAAACAAATTAGATGCTGAAAACACCTCCTTTAGGATTTTAATCATGGGTTACAATATAAACATCTCACAGAGAAATATTATTGTTGATAATTCATAAGTATCTCAGATATGTTTCATTTAAGTGTCAGCTTTTGGGTATTTCTCCTAAAATTCCTTCATATGCAATAAATGCAGAATATCAATGTGCCTAATAATAATGGTGTATAGACACTAACTGGGAAAAATTTGAGTTCCCTTTGACTCTTTTTACTGTGTTTGTGTGTTGAGAGCAAACCTAAGAACAGTTTGAGACAGTAGCTGCATTTCCATTACATATTTGTTCAAATCTTTTGCGATATTTAAGAAAAATGATTAAAATGATGATGGTGTTTTTCAGTTAAAACTTATTTTTGTCCTCTTGTAATAAGTCATGAAGACAGAGTTTGGTAGGTTAAGTATCTCGCAGCCATCGCACAAGCCATTATTTTTAATCGAAGGAGACTTGGGTGTATCTTTAGCACAGTAGCATAGAGAGTGTTTCCGAATACCGTAATGTGCCGGTAGGCTTGGTGGACTAGATTGGCCATGTCGGAGCTGTAATGCAGTGTAAATAAGGGGTTATCCAAGCATCAGTGGCAAGGAAAATCCCTTACACTTGACAGCGGCCACATAAGACGTAATTCTTAGAGGTTGTAGTACATTAAGCTTCACAATGCATCATGGGATGCCATAACACATCAGCATATGGATCTGATTCATGCCTTGCCATAACAAGCCACTGTTGCGTCTCACACTGGCGGTTGGGCAGCATGTGCAGTCATTTTTAACGAGCAAGAGGCCTCTTCGCTGTGAGTGCTGGATTGTGCCTGACTAATTTGTGTGTGGAGGGACGTGCTTAGCGCTGGGCTGCGTGCGCGAGGGATCTTTGTGTCTGAGGCGGAGGACAAGGTCGACCCCGCGGGGCTCTGCTAGGGGCTGGAACAAAAGCCACGGCAGGATAATCCACCCTGAGACAAAGTGTGTGATTAACATGAGAAAGCAGCTTGGTTTGGGACCGCTGCCTTGGGCGAAGAGGGAACGGAGAGGTGGTCTACCAGCGTTTGCGGCGAGGGACATTGGAGGCACAGATTAATGCACCAATGCGCAAACAAAAAGGCCTTGGAGGTGGTTCTGTTGATCTAAGATGTTCTCAGATGGTTGACAAAGAAATCGTCCTTCTTGGTGTGCGAACAGAAAGTGGATGGATACGGTTTGGTGAGAGACTTGGATCTATGACAAATCCCAAGTCCTGCTGCGATGACTAAACAGGCCCATTGAGCGGCCGCTGTCCTAAACCCCCAGCATGTAGATTTGAACTTTTCACAAACTTTCTTGGTCCTGCAAATTAAGAGGATGAGCCGTTCTCCTCTGTGTAAACCCCCTCCACCTCCTGGGTCCCTGGTTTAGAGAGTCACAAGTAGCGTTTGTTTTGTCTGGGAAGAGATATCCTCTCAGTAAATCTCTTATCCTCCCACTCTTGTCCGAGAGCATTTGATATGTTGAAGCACCGTATCAGATGGCCTAGCAGATGCTGCCATCTCCGTGTCTTCAGTAGCTGTTTTCTCCCAGCATCATCCTAATTTGCATACATAAGTTTACACAAATCACAGTCAGTGCATTTCAGAAGGAAAAGTTCATCCAAAATTTACAGAAATTCCATTTTGGGTGGAAATGTTCTTTTAAAATTTGTTCTGTATGCTAAGAGAGGCCAGTACTCAAGGGGGTGGTAGAATTCAAATGACTTTTAAGATTCACTATTCAGATAACTAACTATGGAAGCTTTTTTACACCATGATATAAATTCTTTTTTTTTTTAAAGGTAATTGCGACTTTTCACACAATTCTGACTTTTTTCTCCGAATTCTGCATGTGTGTTCCTGGTCAGGTATCGCTAGAATCGTGAGATTTACAGGTAAACTCTGAATTATGAAGAAAATAACTGATGTAAACTAAGAATTCTGAATTGTGAAATATAATTTTGAAATTCCAAGTATAATTATTAAAAAAGTGAAATTTAAACTTATAATTCCGGGTATAAATGATGTAAAGATAAAAATTCTGAGGCAAAATTCAGAATTGTGTAATGTCAACTTGGAATATATATATATATATATATATATATATATATATATATATATATATATATATATATATATATTTTATAAAATTTCAGAATTACCAGACATAAACTTCACGTAAACATTGTGACATTTTATATTTTTCTTCTGTGGTTCCATACCTTTAAACATGTTTATAAGACATGAAAAGACATGATATATTGACACGAAAGAGAAAACAGACTGTCGCAGCAGACATTTACATTCTGAATTGCAGTCTGATGCTTTATAGAATGATTTGCTTTCGCCTGCGTATGTTTTGTGCCTTAAAACTATAAACTTATACCACCACATTCAGTATGTCTGGATATGAAAGGCTCCTTTTATCGCATGCTGCTTGTGTTTGCATTAGCATTTAGCTGAATTCTGTCTAGCATTAGCATCTAGATAAATAACACAGAATAACAGTTAAAGGCCTTGCCGAGTTTCGTCGACTGACAATGCTGAAACAAAATAAATTGCAAGCAACTCTTTTTGAGGCAGTGTTAGCAATATTAGTCAACAAAGTGAAAATCCACCATCATCCAGGCAATCTGATTCACGTACTATAATTTCATGAGCACTAATACGTGGATAGCACGCGAATTGGGACACAGGGTGAGTCTCTGTGTTCGTAATGCGTCAGTAATATGTAAATAATGACCAAATTGTCTTAAATCACTGGCATCTAGGGTTATCCAAAGGGTCAGAAGTTCAGCATGCTGCCGCCTTGACCAGCATTATTTACAGATGCCTTTTTGTCTGGGGCTGCCACTGTTTTGGTGCGTGTATATTACCCTGTGATATTTTACGACTCCATTGTGTTCGGCCTTGTGTCTGCAAGCACTGTCTCTTCCTCTTTGGGGTAGAAGGCAGGTCAAAGCTTAAGCAAGACATCTCTGTTAAGTGATGCATTGTTCGGCTTTTGTCTGAAGTAAATAGCTGCTGAGGTCACTATAGAAACCTTTGCTTGAAGTACAGTTACAGGAAGGCAACCAAATTCAGAGTGACCAAAAACCACTGGGCAATGAAACAAAGCTTTTTTGAACGTTAGATCTCTCAAAAGATGTCGGCTGATCAAGAGAAAGCCTGTCCGGATGTGACTCGTATATTTGCTCATTGTTTGAACATGGAAACTGAGATACTTTACACAAGCAAAAGAAACTTTAATTGAACTTTTGCCTACAATATAAAGTCAAAGGATCACGAAAGTGTTGGGTGGGATAAGGGCATCATGTAGGAATCAAACCTTCGTCCTCTTGAGACCAACAACAAAAACATGTATCCTACCCGCTGTCCCATAGATCTCATAAAGGCACATGCTATAGTATTTTTTTATTTCATATTTATTCATGTCTGCAATGCTAAACGAGTCTGCTTTTGCTGGTCACAAATCAGAAACAAGGTCTAGGCTAAAAATATCCCCCCGCTTCTCCTTTCTCTCCCCTTTTTTCTTCAGACCGTATTCATCCCCATACCAGTGGGAAAAAGATGGCAGTAAAGGTGATTTATTGGACGAGAACGAGTATATATCTACTTTTTGGGGGGAAGTGAACAAAGTTTGGCCTAAAAAAATGGCATGATTCAGCAGTAGATTAGAAATTAAGCAGTCAGCAATGAAGTTATAAAACACTAGTGTGAGCCGACTACAGAGAGTATACAGTTATTTTATATTGCATCCAAGTACAGCGTTACTGTCATGGTTTTAATGGGACACAAATTCTGATATTGTTATAAATTTGGCCAGATATACATGTTTTTGAGGACACACACACACATACACAGGGGAGGGCCGAGACCCCCAGATGGCTCAGGGTTCACGTGGTGACAGAGAGGCTCATTAATAACCATAGAAGAAGAAGAAGAGACATCCTCTTCTGTGAGCCAGAGCCACATTCGGCCCAAAAACACTTCATTTGAGCTCACACTGTAACCACTTACAGGAATATGTACACAACTTTACAATCAAATAACACTCAACATTGTTCTTATCCAGTCTATTTATTATATCATCCATTCATTATGAACAATATAACAGAGGAAAACAAATTAGAAAGGAATGTCTGGTTTCTGATTTTTTATTTATTTATATTGTAAAAAGAGGTATGAAATAGTGAAAATATATTTTTCCTGCGCAACAATAATTATATATATCTAATTAATCAATGAGTGCAATTCACCTTTAGTCCTCAATGTAGCACTGCTTGATACACAAAGATCATGTGATGCTTCACTCATAATTACCGCAGGCAAAAACTGAACTGCCTTGAATGACTTTACTTGCAGAGCATGTACTGAAGCCACCCAGTGAAGTGTCACTGTCATTTGATGGTGGATGTTGTGAATGTATTGAAAGTATTGATTTTAAAGACACTGAAAGTGATAGTTTTGAGAATTTGAACCTTTAAGTTGTTTTAGTCCAGTAAATTGTCTTCTTGAAGTATCACTAACAATATAAAAAGAGACACATGAGCTGAAGGTGGATGCTTTTAGAGTTAGGCGTTATTAAAAGGGTCTTTTGAGGACATAAGGCATGTAGATGGTGTACAGAGTTTTGATCATGTTGATCATTTAGATGCCTCGGCTACATGTACCATTACTAATTTCAATACTAATAAAATTTAAGTTACATATTTGTTATTACCACTCTGCTGCAGATGCCAGAGCAGTCCTTCGGAAGGTTTTCTTGTTTTTGTACACAGCTTTGTTGGCTGTGATGGGAGTCTTCTGGTCGTGTCGCGTCACGTCAGTCACTCTCGGGGCAGACAGTGGTGTTTGAGTTCAGGGGTGGATCCCTCCGGCCCCTTTGACAGCCTCAAACACAGAGAGGAGCTGGTGACCGTCCCGGGCCGAGGGGTGTTCTGGGAGCACCACTCCCTCCGCTGAATAGGCCTCGCTGTTGTCCCTCTGAAGGGGAGGGTGCAGAGCCGCGAACAAAAGCCCAATCAAAACCAAACCCGCTACACTTTCTGCCTTTTCTTCTCCGTGCTCTTTTGTGGCTGTGCTTCTGACCCAGCTCTGCTCCGGACGGACGCGGGAATATTTATATGGCGAAAGCAGGGTGCTGATAAAGCGCTGCTTTTGATAAATGCATCTGCGTGGACTCGAGCACGTACACAAGAGTATTCATCGAATGCACACGCAGCACATTACATTTATTACTGATACAGAAACTCATATATCACTGGGAGACAAGCAGGGGGCCTTGATAAAGTGTAACTCTGCTCATTTGAGACCACACACACGTCGTGATTTTCCTGCCAACATTACTTCGACTCCTGTAATGCGCTTTACAATGAGCCTAATTGACCCTTAAGCTGCCCTCTATTGTGGGAGCGCGCGTTACAGCATCATTTTTGTCTTTTCAAGTCTGTTTCCACCTTGCAACCTGGAATGTACAGGACAAAAGTGACATTCCCTATCCTTTATGTGTTTGTGAATTGACAGAAAAACACACAACGACAGCGGGACACTTAAGAGACGCAACCTGCCTTGATTGTACAACACATTTCATTTATTCACTCATTTCTGGCTAGGCTCCTAAACTGTTAAAGGAAGAGTTCACCCAAAAATGCAAATGTACTGAATATTACTCATCCTCAGGCCATCCAATATGTAGATGAGTTTGTTTCTTCATCAGATTTGGAGAAATGTATCATTACCTCATTTGCTCACCAATGGGTCCTCTGCAGTGAATGGGTGCCGTCAGAAAAAGAGTCCAAACAGCTGATAAAAACATCACAGTAATCCACAAGTAATCCACACCACTCCAGTCCATCAATTAATGTCTTGTAAAGTGAAAAGATGTGTGTTTGTAAGAAACAAATCCATCATTAAGATATTTTAACCGTAAACCTTCTAGTCAAACATTTGTGCATTATTCATAATAAAACTTTCCTCCAGTGAAAAAGTCCATCTCCTGTTGTCTCTCACATCAAAATCCACTCACATATTTGTTGAAATCTCTTTTGGACTGTTTTGGATTTATAAACAGTGCTTGATCTGTCCAGATAGATTTTTCACTGGAAGAAGCTTTACTATGGATAGAGGACATGGATTTTAGCTTGAAGCGATGGTTCGAAATAAAAACATTTCTTACAAACACATAGCTTTCGGTTTCTCAAGATATTAAAGGGTTAGTTCACCCAAAAATGAAAATGATGTCATTAATAACTCACCCTCATGTCGTTCCAAACCCCTGAGACCTCCGTTCATCTTCGGGACACTGTTTAAGATATGTTAGATTTAGTCTGAGAGCTCTCAGTCCCTCCATTGAAGCTGTGTGTACAGTATACTGTCCATGATAGATACTATCTATCTATCTATCTATCTATCTATCTATCTATCTATCTATCTATCTATCTATCTATCTATCTATCTATCTATCTATCTATCTATCTATCTATCTATCTATCTTTTACGTTGATTATATTTTATCAATATTTCAGATCAGATTAATTTATTTCTGGCATCTTTAAGTATAAAGTATGTTTGTTTAAAGTCCAGGGAATTAAAAAAATGTGTGTATCATTAAAAATAAATTCTTTGTGGTTTTAAATGACCTCTTGGTAGATCAAAAAACAAGATATGTGAATTGGCATCTTTACCCTTTTGAATTAAAGTTTTAAAGGTTCAAATAAAAAAAGCAAAACGAAGCCGGTCACCGAAACATTAACTATGCAAACACTATGCAAAAGTGAGATAAGAAGAGTAAAAGTGGGCAAAGACTTCTTATTCAGCTGCTCTGAATGTTTCTTTCTCTGTGTGCTTGTTGTCTGTGTGTGTGCTGCACAAGCTGGCCGCTCTCTGATAATGCCACAATGGGGATTGCTCTGTTTGTAGATGTCTTAGTGTGTGAGTTCCCACCCTGCTCTCTCTGTGTTCAGGAGCCGCACGTGGGACACGGCCAGCTGTGCTATTCTCTGAGCGACCTGAGCCTGCCACCGTCCCGGACCCCGAGCTTCAATCGTCCTCCTCGGCAGGGCCTGCACACAATCAGATAACAACTCAGAAGCCCCTCCGAGCCACTCTGTGCTAACAATACAGTCATCATTTACATGTGAAAACACAGGGCCTTATCTTGAGTTCACTGGAGCTTAAGGACAAGAGGACTCAGCTGGCATGTGAGGGGATGCAGATCTGTAACAGGTAGGTGTCTGATGGAAAATGAAGGATGTGGTGCAACAGAAACTCTACCGGAAGCATTTAAAGATGTAGAAAAGAGAGGGAAAAAAAGCTAAACATATATGTATAGCTGTCACTACTATTAATCGAGGTGCAAAATGAAGCTTAAAGTGAAAGCATTCAAAGAAACATAATTCACTGATCAGGCTAAAACCTAATTTGCAAAATTCCCATTCCCAAAGCTCAACTCTCACACAGCTGTTCACAAAGTGAACAAAGCCGATCGTTTTCCTCTAGTTGTGTGGATCTTTGCCACCACCTACTGGAAAACAAACGAAAACACTATAGTTCACTCTCAGAAAGAGGTACAAAAGCTGTCACTGGGACTGGACCCTTTCAAAACACACACATTTGTATCTTATTCCCCCTAAAGGATGAATCCCAGTTCCTTAAAGGTTGACATTTGTGTCATATTAGTACCAAAATGCAACATATTGGTGTCTTTTTAAAAAAATGTTGCCCCTTTTGTAGGCTACCTATATGTTTTTTATAATAGTGTTGTTATCTGTGCCGTATATATACTGCACACTATTGTTTAAAATGGTATACAGTTTGCAATTATGAACTTTTCAAACAAGCAGAGTAAGACTAGGGAAGATGACCCACTCACATCTATGCTCATGTTTAATTTGGCCATTTCCTCCGAGTATCAACATTTGAGCGATTTTTGTCTTTTGAAACTGAAGGTTGACTGATCTTTGAGCCTTGTGTAGTAAGTGATTACACGTTATCTGGATTATCAGATTCCAGAAATTAAGTACTTTCTTTTCCTGTCAATAAAATCAATAAAAAACACATGGGAAAGTGTAGTTGTTTGATCAGCATTTAATTTTATTTCATGTCATTACTGAGAACAATGTTACATACAACAGGACCTTAAATTCTTCAAAGAGTGAAAATGTGCTTTGGTTTTCATAAACGGGTTGCAAATGCTCAAGCATCATCATTTCGGAACAAACTACTTGACATTTCAAAAGCATTTGAAAACCGCATCAAGACCATACATGTACACACACACAAACCAGTACTGCAAATGCAAAGAGCTGCCTAACCTCCCGAAGGCGCATTGTGTCCATTGTGGAGAACACTGAAACTATCTAAATCGAAAAACAGACATATAGCTGCAAAAACATTGGTTAAATGGCGCTTTATGGTTCAAAAAGTGAACTGGGACGTGTCCCAAAAGTGTTCCCTGAGGTTTGCAGAGGATGCAAATCAAAGTGTTGTCACAGTTTTGAAGTTCAGTTTCAAGTCCCATTATGTATTAAAAAGTTCCTGAATATTCTAGAATCCTATTGATTTACATACAGTGTCAAATAATCATCTTAATATAAAGCAAAAATAGAGAAAAAGCAAGCACAAAACAATCAAATAGTGCCCAAAAAGTCAATTCAGCACATCAAATCTTAGGCTAGTTGATCTTTTAATTAAAGTACCTCTTTTGATATTACTAGATAACAAATGAATACAACCTCGAAATTAGGTATCGTTTAAAAAGCCCTCCGGCATGATGAAAACCCATACAAAAAACCCAACCAGAGGTAGTTTACACCCAACATGGTGTAGAGAAATCAAAACACAATAAGAAAATGATTTAATCTCCGATTAAGTAAAAGTTTCATTGATATATCAACTCATAATAATAACACGTCAAGATACCCAAACATATTTACAGTATAGGTATTGATTTTATGCTTTTGGTCTCGTTTCAACACTTAATGCATGAATGCAATCTGCTAAACCTAACTTTTTTTTTTAATTCATAAGAATAATGCACAAGCCACAAGAAAATATGGACAACATGCTGTATAAATTAAGCCATTGGTTGAAGCATTAAAATAAGAAAAGGCAAGAAAACCCCAAAAGAAAAACCCTTGAAAAAAGAAAAAGAAGAAAGACTTGATATAAACCTGAATTAAATTAGACTTAAATATTTAGCAAGAATATAGATTTGGTTATAGTTTTACAGTATTTCTTAAGCATTTCAACATTCAATATTTCTTTGGAACTGTACATCAAAGCACCCTAATCGCTCAAGCAATACAACTTCACGAGCTCAGATCGCAACCCTACTACGGTGAAGTATTACCTGACCCCCTGAAAAGTGTTTATTAACACAGGCAGTGTGTTTTCCTCGGTTCTGAATCAGATGTCAGTTTAAGCTCATTAATTAAACTAGAAAGAGTGACTGTAATATGGAAGACACTGTGTAGTTTATCTTCTCTAATATGGATTTGTAATCTCATGCAGGCTAATCAGAGGGTTTGGTTTAATCTGAGGTAGCAAGTTTGTGTATTCAAGTAAACAACCCAGATAGCTTTATTACAGCGGTCCGTTTCTGAAGCATAAACTCGATCATGACTCCTAAATTACATTCGCAAGTCACCGCTGTAAAATAACTGGTATCACCAGGAACATTCGGCTGTTTCAGGTCTGAGAGGATTACTCGCTATTTGAGGTAATTTTCATTTGAATCGATTAAACTACAATCGCTAACTGGATAAACTTGATAGTTTTTAGCTACACACTAACAATAACAAACAATTCATGCACAATAATAAGAAGGTATGAAGAAAGAGGTATAACAGCAGGTATTGGCTGACGTTGGCATTTTTATGCTTCTCAGGGAATGGCATTGCCATCCTATTATAAAGATTTATATAATTCTTTATAGCATTCTAGAGGATTTGCTGTGGAAACTGAACTCTAGATTAGCTTAAAAAAGTAAACTTGATAGTTTAATCTAGGGTTCACAAGCGATTCTCTATCTAGAAAGAATGCCACAAATAGAATGCTTTGGATCTTCTCTACAGAAGTCTTTTGAACTAAATGGATTTTGGGAGAATTTGTGAATGAAAAATCAGTACGGAGAAGATCTTGAGAACTGTTTGTAGAATTCTAAATGTGATGCAAACGGAATTCTAGATTAGCTCAAAAGGTTTATCTGTGAATCTCTTTATTATTATAGAGGTACTGTAGCCAAACATCAACCCTACAATAGACTACAGAGCAGACTTTTTTGAGATCATCTAGGATTTCACTTTGGCGAGGATTCTTCGATTAAATTCTAAATGACTCGTGATCCAAACGGAATCCAGTATTAGTTCAAAAGATAAAGTGTCTGAAGAAGATCTAAATGAATCTTTAGAGAATTCTAGAAGATTTGTGGCCACAGTTGATCTCTAGAATAGATTACAAAGATTCCCTCTTTGAGAAAATTTAGGCTTTAGTTCTAATCACAAATCCTCAGAATTATAATTCTTGAATTCGATTCATAGATCAGTTTTCCACAAATTAGGAGTTTAGCACCAACCCTAATCAATGACACCTGAAGAATCAAACCAAGGTATGCAGAGTTACAAGTAGGTAAGTTGTTCAGTGTTTAAGCAAAACCCTGCAGGGCCTCCACGTCTGAATTTGAGTGACCCTACCATCCTCCAACCCTAACCAAACACACCTGAACCAGCTAGTCAAGGTGTTCCAATTGTGTTGACGCAGATTTGGAACTGAAGCCGGCAGGAAAGTAGCCTTAAAGGTGCAAAGCTGACTACCCCTGATCCTCATTTAGACTACCCTTGTCCTACACATGGTGTAGAATGGTGTAGGACAAGGGTAGGCAACGTCGGTCCTGGAGTGGCGCTGTCCTGCAGAGTTTAGCTCTAACCCCAATCAAACACACCTGAATAAGCTAATCAAGGTCTTCAGGATTACTAAGGCTAAAGACAAGGGTTGGAGCTAAACTCTGCAGGACATCAGCAATCCATTGCCCTGGTGTAGGATCCCCAGAAAAAAACTTAGAGAAGAGATCTAGACTGCTATAGATCTTCCGAAGCTTCCGTTTTGGGGTAGAAGAATCTTTGTTAAAATTTTTTTTTAGAGATTTGTGGGTGAAAGTGGACACTGTTTTTGTAAAAAAAAAAAAAAAAAAAAAACGCTGTAGAGAAGATCTAGTGGATTTTTGTAGCATTCTAGGGGATGTGTGGCCTGAACTGAACCCTAAATTAGCTCAATTAGTAAACTCTGTGGAGAAAAGCTAGAGGAATCTTTGTAGGATGTGTTTCCAAAATAGTACCTTAGATCAGGGACGTTAAATTCAGATCCTGAAGGCCAACTGTCCTGCATAATTTACCTCCAATCCAAATTAAACACACCTGAACCAGCCAAACAAGGTCTTTGGGATTACTCGAAACTTCCAGACAGGCGTTTTGAAGCAACACTCTGCAGGACAGTGGCCCTCCAGGACCAGAGTTTGACACGTGTTGTAGATTACACTACAGAGGTTTAATTTTTAACTAAGATGACTCTTTGCAGAATCATAGAAAATTTGTGGGTAAGACTAAACCCTTCATTAGCTCAAAAAGTAAAACCCCTGAAAAGAGGATCTAGAGGAATCTTTGTAGTGTTCTGGAGAACTTGTTGGAAAACTGAACCCTAGTTAAAAAAAAACCCAAACCAAAGCACTATGGAGAACTGTGGGCATCTGTGTTATCCTAGTGTAGGGCTCTTTGATCTGTTCTAAGATACTGAGGTATGCATCCGCATATGACTAATGAGGTTTCTTTGTTGCGTAAATTTCCCACCACAGACCTGGCACTTATACGGTTTCTCCCCTGAATGGACACGCATGTGCTCAGTGAGTCGGTACTGCCTGGTGAAGCGCATGCCACACTCCTCACACGCAAATGGCTTTAGACCGAGGTGGCTGCGCATGTGGCGGGTCATAGTGCCGCGCTGCGTGAACATCTTGCCACAAATGTTGCAAGGGAAGGGACGCACGGTGTCGACATCTTTGAGGGACTTCACCGGACTCTGCTCCAAGCTCTCGGGAGCTTCTGGTGAAACTCTGGTGACTCCAGGCTCTCCGTCACGTTCCTCTTCCTCCTCATCCTCAACCTTCACATCCACATCTTCATCCAAATGGCTTTCCACATGGGATTTAAGACTCTCCGAGGAGGGAAAACCCTTTTCGCATGGGATACAAACATAAGGGTTGTCCCCTTCAGCTTCTTTGAGAAAGGTCTCCTTTTGATAAACAAAATTGGTGCTGCCATTGTTTGGTTTTTGGCCCTCAATTTCATCTGTTTTCCCTCCAATTCCTTTCTCTTTCTTTACAGACAACTGTAAAGTGAAGGTCTGATTCTGGCTTGATTGACTTCCAGACCTGCTAGGAGGAACGTAACCATTGACCTTAGATTTTCTTCGGGATCCCGCCCTTTTTCTTTCCTGAGCTCCGTCCAAAGGAATTATCCACTTCTCTTCCTTTGGAACACACTTCATATTTATTGCCATATTGTTGGAGATGGGTCTAGACTGAAAAACTTTGTCGGTAGCTGTTGTCTCAGAATTAGAATTTTTCTTAGACAAATCCAACAACAACTCCTGCTTTTTCCTTGAAATGCATCTACTTTCGGCGTTATGCCGTTTTTTGGGAGGCGTCATACACGTGTATGTTTCAGTGTCTGATGAGTGGTCTTCGTACAGGTGAATTGAAAACTTGGAGCTTCCACGAGCACCGCTATTGAGGGACCCATTTTGGTTGATCTTACTGGAGCAGAGGTTTGCGAGGTCATTGAGCTGGAGAAAGTTAGCTGTGGTGAGCAGAGAGCTTATATCCACACCATCAAAGGTCTCTTCTTCCAACTTGCCGGTGTAAATGAAATCCAGAATTTGCTGGAAAACCACTGGATCCACCATATCAGGGTCGAGGTGGATTAGGTTATCATGAAGGACAAGGGACTTGAAGTAGTGGCTGGTGGCGGCGAGGACACTTTTGTGGGCCCGGAAGAGCGTGTTTTCAACCATGATGATGACATCGCACAGGAAGCCCTTGGAGCGCTGCTGATTGAGCTGGAGAAGCAGTTGATTGGCGTAGTTTGGGAGCTCCATCGCCTACCCTTGATGTTTTGCATTGGTTTCACTGTAAGAAAAGATGGCTTGATGTTATTTTGATGTGACACAAAACCTCAAGGATAATCGCTTGTATCTGCATTGTTTTAAACAAAAAAACAAACAAACAGGTGATACCAGTAGGGGAAAAAACACAAAAACTTTACTGATAAAGTGCTTTAATTCCTTGTTGTCATCATATTGTCATAATTATAAAGTCACAATAAACTAATAATTGTGTTAATGTTATATCATATAAGTCAATTGAGTTCAAAAGTGATTTCTATTGAGTTCTATAACACATCAGTACTTAAATATTGATTTTAAGCAAAAAAGACAACTTAATTAACATGACTGTGTACTTAGAGTTCAATTGACATTTAGTCACTGATTTTAAACATGAAAGTCGACGGCAAAGTATTTAGCCTATTAATTACAAATTATAGTCTAGATTAGAAACGTAATCCAGGTCACTCATGTTAGGTAATGTATTCTGAAAATTTAAATTCCATTTCTTTCCCAACGTATTTTAAACTTAACATATTGATATATATTTTTTTTTATAAATATAGCTTTTTTGTTTTAACATCAACATAATTAAATACACAAAATACAATCCAAAAAACTATAAACAAAATAAACATTGCATTACAACAGGGTTTCCCAAACTGGGCTTGATGTAAGAACTGCAGTGGAATTGTGAATTGAACAAAGCTAAAAATCAAATAATGAAAATGTAAAAATAAAACTACATTTAAAAACGTGTACTATAAATATATATTTGTTTTCTTGCATGTTAATGTGACCATTAACAGAGATCAGATAACTGTGAACATGCAAATATGTGGTTACATTATTTGAAGTATTAACTTACTCAAAACAACTTAAAATATTTGGGAATCCCTGCATTACGTATAATAATAATAAATAAAAAACATTAATAAACACGAAGACAGTGACATGCCCAAAGTCTTCCATGTCTGAAACATTTTTGTCCTGACTTCTAGAACCAACAGTTAGTGAAGGTCACTGGATATGATGAAGAAAGTGTTTTATAGCTATATATCACCAGTTTTAAGTAACTTGTATCATTATTTGTTTTATACATGGTCTAATAGCTTGCGATGTGCTTTTCCCCCTTCAAATTCACAAGTATCGTTTGCAAATTTATTTAGACAACATTTGTGAATAGTCAAAGCTTAACTGTATGATAAAGTCGAATTTTTAGAAAGTTAAAAAAGAAAGAAGATTAATTAGGAAGCATTAATAATCAATAATGTACTTCCATTGTCTGATTAATATCTAATCCATGAAAAAAGTAACTGTAATCTGGTGCATGTACTTAAGTACTTTTCCGAATCTGATTATGTAATCGGATTAAATGTAGCCTAATCAGTTACTACCCAGCACTTTTTACATATACAATGAGTAGTTTGGCAGTGTATAGTAACCTATGATTGATAAAAACGCTTGTAAACGCTATTGATAATAATAATAACGAATAAAAAACAATAAATATGATTTTTACTTTTGCACTCTACTGTGGTCTTTAAATTCACAAGAAATGATTCGAAGGCATTAAAAGCGTCTCTTACCGAAACAAATAACCACGTTTTGATGCTCACTAAAGTTATTACTACCATAAAACCGCTGTAACTTCATATCAGCCAGTCACCAAAACAACAACAACAACAAACAAAATTAACAATGAAACTAGATGAAATCGATTCCTAGCGCGTGCACTACAGTTTATTATGATTTTACAGTATTAGCAAAAACTGCAGCATTTCGACCAGAGGCTCCGATTCGAGGATATTTTTAAAAGACAGTGGCATAAATCATCATTACAGTAAAATAACAATCATCGCCGGGTTTCAGGTTCTATTTGTGTTTTACGGAGCCTAGAATTACAGTGTAGAAACAAATAATGCCCGAGTTACAGATGAACAGTATAAGATCCTGAAGACCGACTGCGCATGTGCTAATTAATTAGGGCTGGTCTTTGATCAAAATTGCGAAACCACACGCGTTTTAAAAAAATGTGTTTTGGTTTCATTTCATAATGTTATCAAATTATAAAACAGCATCTACTCGTCGAAAACAGCACGTCCGCGAACACCCCCCTCAGGGTTTGAAGTAAATATATAACGTTACACGTATGTCTTTATAAACGCGGACACTGCTCGTTTATAGGCGTGTACAGGCTAAAATTCATACATTTAACCTATAGTTTTATACTCTGTACCATCCCGGATCCGAGGATATCCAATTGATGTCTGCTAAGAGGTAAACGACGAACAATTTAAAGATCGTTTAAAATGAAAACAGGAAATGATACCTTGCCAGCAGATCACGAAACGCATTTAAAGCAGCTGCTGTTGTTGTTACAGCTAATAATCACCACCAGTTCCTCAATTCAGCATCGCGCAGATGTTTCCATCACGTTTATATGCGACAACAAACACATATACGGTGTATTTTCAGATACCTTGTAAACAAGGGCAGGGGTCCTCACTTCTCCCGTCGTCATCAAAACGCCATCTTAGGAGCTTGTGACGTAGGCAGCGTGACCCCTGACCCACTGGAGATCAGTCTCACCCCCTACCTGTCCTGCTGGAGCAGGTATTACCACAGTATTACCTCAGAGGCTTGCTAATACTCTACTGATAGGTGACCAAACATAATAGAGTAGCTAGGCTACAATAGAAAACTTATATATTTTTGAAACAACCTACAGTCAAACAAAAATGTATTCAGAAACCTTTAACATGTCTCACATTATATCACAGTTTAGAAAACTGTAATAAAATATGACGAGAACCGTAAAACTGTGTCAGAACAAATTCATCTCAATATATACTTACACACTATATCAGGTGTCTGAATCATTTTTGGTTTGACTGAACATTCTAAAATGACAATATATTGAAATGAAATTGTATAAAAATACATTTATTAAATGCAACTAACTGGTTACAGTGTATTTGCCGTAAAGCATAAATATAACAGCATAATTAAAGGATGTGTAGTATATAATGATCAGATATGCTATGGAGAACTATTTCATAAGTGAAAACATACATTTCACAACTTCATAATACCAACTGCACACGCAAATGTGGCGTGCCGTAATTTTAATAAATTTTAATGCATGTGTGTGTCTTTTGTGTGACGGTCTGATCTGGAAACATCACAGGTCGAGAGCGAGAGAGGGTTAGAGGACCGTGGCTTCCTGGATCGCTTCAATCCATCTGGGAGGAAGATAGGATTGTGAGATTTAAATGACAAAAATATGAAACACATGGAGTGTTTCAGACGTGTGTCATATTACACTCACCGGTCACAGATCTGGCTGTCACTCGCTCTGAAGATGTAGTACAGAGTGCTTTTGTGATAAAGTTTAAAATGCAGGGAAGATTCGGGTTTCTCTGTTCGGAGAGAAAATCCCAGAAGAGGCTGACTTTCCAAAGCTGCTACGTCCTGCATACAATAAACACAAACAGGGTAAAAAATACGATATATATAATTTATACTAGTGTATAAAATATATTTATCTAATGCATTGAGCTGCCTGGTTACATAGAAATAATACTGGATAAATACTAAAATATGTGGTTATATACCAGAAATACTGCATAATTTGAACTGCAATTAAAAAAAAATACAATGAAAAATTTTTTTAATTCAAATTTACCTTTTGACAAGAACAAAAATAATGCTATAAAAACATCAAAAATACTATCTATTGAAACTAAACTGAAGATCTGCTATCTCATGCGCTGTGTGATGAAAGAAACCCGAACACATTAACACACGATTGCCCTCGTTTACACCTCAATGGCTCTTTCTGTTTAGAAACTAGACCCACCCCGTCACCATCACTGATACTATCACTCCAAAACAGCTGAAACCCCAGCAATAAGAGTAGCCTCGACCTCCTGATCATTTCAAACTGACATCAAAGTCTGCGTAAAACTAAAGATGGACACTATTTACTGAATTTAAACGGCCCCGTCTATATACTCTCACCTCACTGGCAGCGTAAGTGTACAGAACTTTGTTCATGATGACGAACCAGAACCGCTTCCACTGTTTTCGGTTGGCCTTCGCCCTCTCCAGGTAGCCGCTCATCGAGGACCCGTCTGTGTTCGCTGAAACCTAAAATAAATGTACATGTACACAGACCAAATCTAACATTTAAGACTTTCTGAAAAGCATGTTTTGCTCATCAAGGCAGCATTTAACTGAGAAAAAAATCCAGCAGAGGAAGTGATATTGTACATATTGACTGCAACTTTAAATAGCTGAATTATATTTAAAAAAATGTTCAAATGTGATTTATTCCTGTTATTAAAACTGTAATTGCAGAAGCATTACTCCAGTCTTTAGTGTCACATCATGACCTGCTCAAGAACCATTTCTGATTATTACGTCAAAAACTAAATCCTCAATGGCTGGAGCAAGACAAACCTGGGTTTATGATATTAGGCTAGATTCGGTCAGCTTTGACTTGCATATGAAAGACAGTTCTTTGCATCATCACCTCTTTAAGGGCAGCTGGTATTTTCTTCTGCTTTCTGAAGGGAAAGGCCCCTGGCGGCTTGCCAGTAGGTGACAGAGGCGAATTAATGGTTTCTTGTTCACCTATTATTAGTAATGACACACACATAAACACAGACTCTTGTTACAAATCAATATATAGGTAGAGGCTTCGAGCAGACGGTTTCTGTGCGAGTGTGTTTGTGTCATGAACCTGAACTATTCTGCTGCAAAGCGGAGAAGCAGAGATCACAAACTCGTGCGAGGTTATTCTTCAGGTATTTCAGCGGATGTTTGTTAGTTGAACAGGCCTGACACACAACCTACACGCCAAGAGAAGAGAAGGCATGCATAAGCACACGCAAACATCATGCAGTGAACAACTACTAGCTGGCAGACAGACTGAAAGAAATCTGGTGCATGTGGAAATAATAATAATAACAAAAAAATATATAATAAAAAAATTAAAAGTATATATAATATACATTTAAAAATTGTCCAAAAACATATGCCAAGTTCATGTTGGATTTGAAAACTTACACAACTTCTAACAATAGTTTAAACTTCATGATTCTTAAAATGTCAACTTAGAGATTATATCAAGTTAAATAGTATTTATTCCTTATTAATTCCTTAGTATCCTTAAAATGTTTTGTAAGGTAAAAGTATTCTGAAGTAATATCAATATTATAATTATAATTTGAATTTGAATCAATAGTTCACAAATACTGTATATGATTAAGACAGTTATCACATTGACATTTTTACCTTTTACAAGCTTATGGTTTAAATATTTAAAAGATAGATTAGATAGATAGATAGATGCAGATAGATTCAGCATGTTTCAACATATAATTAAAAGGTTAACACAAGCATATTGTAGCTTGTCGCATGTTTCTAGAAGTTGTGACAAGCGTGTATAAGCATGTTTTCAGCAGTTCCTTGTATGTTGCATACATGTTTTAATTTAGCGTGTTTCTAGAACTTAACACGTTTTTGCGTGCATGTATCCGCTTGTTTTTTTTGCTATAGGTGTTAGCATGTTGCTAGCATTATCATACAATGTTTGCCCTCAACAAAAAGGCTATTTGACTTTGAATAACTGCACAAAAAAAGTGACCAGCAAATGTTTATGATTCTTACACGTTTTATTCATATATGATAATCTTCACAAATTAGCACAGCAACTCCGAATATTGTAGCCTAAATACAATTAGCAGAAGGAATAAGCTTAAGTCAGACTACAAACAAACTACACTATAATCGTAAAACGTTACCGTAACTAAGCTTCGGACAACTCTTTCAATCTTTATTTAAAAGAGTTGTCCGAAGCTTAGTTACGGTAACGTTTTACGATTATAGAGTAGTTTGTTTGTAGGCTGACTTAAGCTTATTCCTTCTACAAGGTGGAAAGTTTGAGTTAAAATTTACTTATTGCGTTTATATTCATACAAACTGTAACTGAACTTGCAAGTAGCATAGCCTTTGCTGTCCCATTTATTTTATGTAATGTATTGCAAATGGCTGGGCTTGCTTATTTGTTTTTAATAACAAAAACCCCAAAGGTGATATTTTTGGCAATTGTAAAGGCCCTTTCTTTCACACCAAAAGTGAAATGAAAAGGCCTCAGACTGAAAGAAGCATCTATAAATGGGAACACAAAGTAACTTGATTATTTAATTGAAAAAGTAACTCAAGTATTTCATTGTAAATGTAAAAGTAATGCATTACTCCACTAGTAGCTTGAAAAAGTAATCTGATTACGTACTGTAACTCTAGTTACTTTGTATCCATTACATATAGTAGAATAAAACATTAAAATATCTTGAGGTTTTGTTTACCACTGAACGTATTGCAAGCATTTAACCAAAAACCCTCAAGATCTCATATTGGACATGTTTTACACTGGTTTTCCTCCTTGTGATCGGATGGCCCCTGGTAATTTCAGGTGTGAATGTGGTTTTTGTTAAGGGCAATCATCTCACCTTCCCACAGGCTCTGCAGTGGTGGCGTCTCCAGGTGAGGGTGAACTCACAGGTGCAGATCATGCACATAGTGGTCCTCAGGTCCGGGATCCATATCGGGGCTTTGGATCCCAGCTGGGCCCCGCTGTCAGGAACATCTTGGGTTGCCTGGAAAATATTGATGAGTTGATGATAAAACTGCACACATGAAGCATTATGATGATAAAGTTCATGATTTAAACTCAGTTACAGGTAATTTCAATCAGTTGGTTTACCATCTCAGGGTTTCTGACGGAGGTGAAGGTGGTCTCTTTCTTGGTGTAATCGTCGATTGCGGTGGAAATGGCCTGAAGCCACTCATCTCGACATGCAGCAGAGCTTTGATGATCAAACCACAAGAGTGTAACAGTCAGAAACATACAGTACTCATTCAACTGTATGAATTACAAGTACATGATCTACAAATTGTATGGATTTCATGTGACCGGGCATGAAATAAATGTAAGTGATGAATAATAAGAATCTGGACACTGTACAATATAAACGTTTTTGAAGTTCACCAAAATTATCATTTATTCACCCTGCTTTAATCTGCATAACGTTCTTCGGACGAAGAGAAGATATTTCGATTTTTAAATGTCTGTGGTTTTTTTTTGTCAATTCAATGATATTTTGGATACGACTGACTTTCAAGTTTCACTGTAGGGGCAAATAAATGTTTAAATATTCTTCAAATTATGTTTAATGTTTCACAGAACACAGTCTGTCATGTAGGTTTGGAGCAATATGAGCCTCAGAAAATGATGGGTTTTGGGTGAACTTGGGTGTAAGGATTAATGAATAAATAGGGTCAAATGAGAACCACCACCACAGCCCACACATTTAATATTTAAGCATTTTATGGAAAGATTCTCACCTGGCAGATAAAATAAAAGATCGTTCAACACTCTCAATGTTCAGCTCATTCTGATACCCCTCCTGAGTTGGTGTACTGACCTGAGCGTAATACAGACAATAATAGAAAATAAGACATCCTGAAATCTATGTAAAGATGTAAAAATATACATGTAAAAACATAACAAACAAAATACGTGATAATAAGCAGGACTGCATTTTACTGTGACATTTTCAAAGAAAAAAAATCTCACCTTCATCTCAGCTAATGACAGTATGTTGTTCAGTTTGAAGTTACCCGTTGCTACCGGCGAGGTGTACAGAAGACTATCGTTCAACTGTTCAAGAAGAAATAAGAAATACACGATAAATAACAATATTTCATGTTTTATGTCAGAAAAAGGCCAATATTAGGGAATTATTTTTTTACAAAAACAAAACAAAAGACAACAGAATAAAACAAACAAACAAAATCAAACAAGTCAACACAGAATTAACAAACAAAAATAAAAAAAAACATACATAAAATCAAACAACAAACAAAAAAAAAAAATTAACAAAATCAAACCAGTCAACAAACATCAACGAACAATAAACAAATCAAACAGCAAAATCAATGTAAAATTAACTAACAACAACAAAAACAATCAGTACAATCAAAATTAACAAGTCTCTATATTATGAAATATATAACAAATAAAACTCCCAAAATAAAAAAAATTTTTTAATTACAAATCCAACAAAACCAACAAGTCAACATAAAATCAACAAGCAAAACCAAACAGCCAACAAAATCAAAATCAACAGAAGTCAACATGGAATCAATATAAAACAAAATTAACATGTCAAGATAACCAACAAAAACAAAACAAAAAACTATAAACATAAAAATCAAAACAACAAAACTCAACATAAATCAACTAATAACAACAAAAAAATCTACAATCAAAATTAGCATACAATAAACAAAACAAACAAGCCAACAAAATCAAACAACACTCAACATAAGATCAAAAGAATACAACCAGTGTTGAGAGTAACATGTTACAGAAGTAATGCTTTACTGTAACGGATTACTTTTTTCTGTAACGCAGTAGGGTAAGCCATTACGAATACATTTTCAGTAATATTTTACTCAATACATGTTCAGAAACAACACACTTTTATCCCAAAATGTGATTGTTAGAAGAAAAAATGAAGCAGAAAGACAGCGAGACATTAACGAATCAAAAATGCCGCAAGTAAGTACTACTTCCGGTTCAATAGCTCGGTCAATAGCTGTGTGTGGTGTTATATTATGGTCCAGTTGTGTCTAATATGAACAGACCCAAGCAATTCACAGATATTGCCAGATAATCACTTTACCTCTACCATACTTTTAACAGACTTGGTTCTACATCTGTAGTTATTTTAGTGAAAGTAACTCAAAAGTAATACAGGAGTCATGTAACACATTACAGTTATGTGACGGCATGATTGTAAATTGAAGAATTACTTTTAAATAAAAGTAAAAAGTAATCTATAATTTATTACAGTTTGGAAGTAACTTGCACTACACTGGATGCAACAAACTTTTTTGTGTGTGTGTGTCCTTTTTTTTCATTGTTTTTCAGTTGAAATAACCAAGGTGGAAAAAAATCTATTAATCAACAATAACACCATAACATCCAACTAAATCATAACGGGTAAAATTAAGCCTCGCCCATAGAACAGAGTGAATCAAGCCTCATACCAGAAGCTGCATTGTGAATATTGTTTCATGTCATGTTTAAAGGGGGGGGTGAAATGCTCATTTTCACTCAATATCCTGTTAATCTTGAGTACCTATAGAGTAGTACTGCATCCTTCATAACTCCAAAAAGTCTTTAGTTTTATTATATTCATAAGAAAAAGATAGTCTGTACCGATTTTTCCCGGAAAAACACGAGCGCCTGGAGGCGTGACGTGTGGGCGGAGCTAAAGAATCACAAGCGCCAGTTGCGTTGAGAGCGTTTGGAAGCTGTGACAGCCGTGAAGGCTGAAACTGAACGAGAGCAGCAGCAGCAACGACTCGCTCCGAGCGGGGCTCGAACCCGGGTCTCCGATGGGAGGCGGACGCACTAACAAGGAGGCAGATATTTTAAGCAGTTTTACTCACCGCCTGTGGTTCCAACACACGATCGTGACCCTTTTTCGTTGGGATTGCATCATCCTTAAGAAATAAACGATACGCAAATCCGTCGTCAAACTGGGCTTTGTTTGTAAAACAAGCATTTTCGAAATGCAGGGAACAAACACAAACACTTGCACAACTCCGTTGATGCTCTGTAAAAATAAACTCCATCCACTGGTCCCTTAATGCTGTTTCTCTTTTGGTAATCTGTGCAGGGTTGTCTTGCCCTGGCAACCAAAAACACACTCCTTTTGTGACTTTTCGCGACGCTCTCGCTCTGATCAGTGAAGTCTGTTGTGCTCTCAGTGCTCTGCTATACGGGAGCGCGCGCTCTTCCAGCAGAAGTGCCTTATTGCCTTAGGCGTCACACAGAGCCATACTCGAAAAAAACTTTCCGAAACTTGTGACAAACCGGAAGGAGTATTTTTGGAACAGAAATACTCCTTCAAACGTACAACTTAATTTTTGAAACTTTGTCCATGTTTAGCATGGGAATCCAACTCTTTAACAGTGTAAAAAACTCAGTATGCATGAAATAGCATTTCACCCCCCCCTTTAATAAAACTGAATGATCAGTGTGACGACTGCCACTTACTAAAAAGAACATCCGAGGCTGCATCACTTTCCTGGAGAGCTTCATCAAGATCCCTTCCTTTAACAAAACCTAAAAAACACACATTAATATATTACAAGCATTTACGCTTAAAAACAATTGAACAGGAATTAGCAGTTGTCAATGTACCCTTCCTGGTTGGACGATCACATGATTCCCAGTCAGCCGGCACTGAACCTCATAGAGCTTCTGGCTGTTGTCCTGCATAAAAAACACATTTCACATCCCTCAAAATTTGGCAAAAAGCCTAAGACATTGTATGTATCTTTTAGAAACTAAAAAAAAAAAAAAGATTCTGAATTACCTCCTGTCTTACGATTTCATTCGCATGATTAGCCACCTCCTTTACTATCGTTAGGGCAGCTGTAAACATGTATAAATATAGTGTTTATATATCATATAATAGAAGACTGAGATTTATTGTGTGGCTAATAAGACCATATATTTTCACCTTCTGCGTCTTTGTAGTCTGGCGATTCTTCATCTAGATTGTTCAGATAACCTAAGCAGAAATAACACAGGTGTACAGTATGTTTAAACATTTCTTAAATTTACGCTTATACAAAAGAACACTCTGAATATTAAACAATAAGAAGTTGACATTAAGCCATTTCACTGCTGATTTTTATCACATTTCCACATTTTCTTTCTTTCTCGTCAAAGATAACTATGCGTTGCAGGTGCTGATTGTTTTCCATGATAACGGTGCCTTAAGTTTCAAACTATTTCATCAAGTTGATTAATGTAATTATGAAGAGCTAGACTAATCCTTAGTCTGAACACATTTATGTGATCAATGCATTTGTATTATTACATACATAGTTCACATTTCTTGCAGCATTAAGCCTGAACTGCTTACACAACACAAGCATTAAGGAGCATGTAGCTCAGACTTCTGCTTCCTCTGGAAAGCTGATTAGGTGTCAAACTAATGCATGCAAACTGCATATCACACACACACACACACACACACACACACACACACACATGCTCTTCTGAAAACGTGTCGCTCTTGTGTTCAGATGTGTGGAAGTTCTTTATCTGAGGTGTTTGCTGTCAGGTTTCACTGTTCTCTTGCTCGTAGTAATTTGTATATCGGGGTATCAGTGCAGGTTTCCTGATTCAATCATGATTCATGGAATACATTCTCTCACTGCCCTACCCTAGCAACCCTACTTACCCTAGCAACCAACCACAACACCCCGGCAACTGTAGTGTTTTAAAACACTACTCAGAACATCTTAGCAATTGCAGTGTATTTAAAAACAAAACACTGTCATGAACTCATGAGTGGATCCTCACTGGTCAGGAGCAGCTGATACTGTGGGATCCTCTGGATGGGTTTCAGCATGTAATGTTTCACTGCCAGGTTTGCACAGCATGGGAGGCTCTGCATCAGTGAGACAGAAAGAGAAAGGCAGATGATGGCCAGAGGGACATTTTCAGAGAAGTTTTTAAGAATGTGTAACCCATAGGCCATTCACATTACTCCAAACACCGCCATTCACACAAACTAGAGCATCTGGGTTACTAGTGTCTGAAGTGAACTGAACGAACAGGTCGGAGTGGTTCTGTCACCTCAAACTCTCGGACAGCTTTGGCAAACGCTGGGTTTTTCCGGCAGTGCTCTTCCAGAAGGGCCACATTCTTGTCGAACTCTCGGATATAAGTAGAATACATTTTCAGATACGGGCCTTTCTTCACAAATATGTCTGCTACACAACAGTGCTCATTCCTGTTTAACAAGGAAACATCTATTAATAGTTCAAATAAAAATACTCTCTTTAATCATTTATTTACATTTATTACCAAACCCGCAAGACGTTCTTTCATACGTGGAACACGCACACGTGAAGATATTTAGAAGAATGTGCTGGTTGCTCTTAAAGAAACAGATCAGTTCAATTTGTGAATGAATCATTTAGATTCAGAGTCATTTGATTTAGATTCAAAAGAACACCGCTGATTGTCTAATTTTACATTTCCGGTTGTTTTTCACAGAAGGTTATGACATTGCTTTAGGGACGAGGAAAATAGTGCAAGAATCATTTAGACTATTTCTATGATATTTTGTTGTGCATGTGGTTCCTTCATGAAGCTTTAAAGCTGCAGTCCTTTTCATGGAAACGTCATGAAAAGGAGCAACTAGCACATTCTTTAAAGTTTCTTCTTTTGTGTCAGAAGAAAGTCAAACAAGTTTGGAATGACAAGTGGGAAAAGAATATACATTTTTAAATATTTACATTATTAAATTCTTGAAGTGTTTATTTCAGTGACTAGTCAAACTTTTTGGATAAAATTATGAATTAAACCCTAAGATTAAATGGGTTAATAATATGTTTATATTTTGATCTATTAAACTAATCAATACATACATTGACTGAAAAACGGTTTCAATAAAATAAAGTTTTAATTTTTTTGATTTATTATTAGTTAAGATTGTTAAATGTAATGTACTGTGACTTTAAACAGGATATTTACTGTTGAAATTGATTTTAAATAAATCTATTTTTTTTATTAAGATTTGCACACATTAAAAAATATTTTTTGTTACACCACACCACATTAAATGTAATATTTAAGAAATATTTATTTAATTTTTTACATTTTAAATTTACCTTGAATATGAGCCAACATTAGTACAAAGAGTACATTTCTAAAACTTGACACATTTGTTTTAAACTGGATTTTAAATGTCACACTCATGTGACCCTGAACCACAAAACCAGTCATTAGGGTCAATATTTAGAAATTGAGATTTATATATAATATGAATAAATAAGCTTTCCATTGATGTGCAGTTTGTAAGGATAGGAAAATATTTGGCCGAGATACAACTATTTGAAAATCTGGAACATTAGGGTGATATATTGAGAAAATCACCTTTACAGTTGTCTAAATGAAGTTCTTAGCAATGCATATTACTGACCAAAATATAAATTTGGATATACTTATTGTGTGAAATTTATTAAACAATTTCAACATGATCTTTATTAAATATTCTAATGATTTTGACATAACAGAAAAACAAGCAATTTTGACCCATACAGTATATTGTTGGCTATACAAATATACCGGTGCTGTTTATGACTGGTTTTGTTCTCCAGGGTCACATATGTCATTGACTAATAAAGCTAATATATTTGTCTAGCTTAGCTATTACATAAATATCAAACATATATTTGTCTTAAGCTCTACAGTGACATTTTCCATGAAACGGTGCCCTACAAACGCACTGCAGCTACTGACTTCCCAGCATTTCAATATAAATAAGAAATGGAGTTTCGTCGCTTTCCGGTAGTTTGTTGATGTTTTCATTACCAGTGAGCAACCCGTTCTTCCAGCTCTCTCAGCAGGTCACAGTTGAGCTCGTACAGCTGCGGCAAATAACACAGGATCTGATTCAAGACTCGCTCGTCGATTACGGGTTTCCCCGCCTGACAGGAGGCCTTCAGCACCGCGTCACGAAAATCCTGCAGGGTGAAAGGAAGTGATATTAAATTACAGAAAACCATTATTTTAGATGCTATTCCAAAGACCTTTTACCATCACTAACACCAAAAGCTCTCAAAATGGCCAAAGGCTTTGAAACTTAACACAATAAAAGTATCCTAATAGTTCAAATGAGCACAATTAATTGGAGCATGGCAGACCCAGTTCCCATATTTTTCTTATTATATTACCAGAATATTCATCATGCGAGAAGAAATACACTGAATTCATACTGACATGAGTATGAGAAAATAAGGGTGAACCCTTCCTGGATAAAAACAAATGCTTAAACTGGTTTTATTTACCCAGGATTGATTTATACCTAACAGACGGCAGACAAACCTATTACATTACTGATCCCAAACAGTAAAGTGTGTTCATTTAAATGTATATGACTCTAGTTGTAACATTTCAATTAAACTAATTAGTCTCTACTTTAACAGCTGAATGAAAAAAAGCAGGTTGCTACTTTGATGCTACCAGACGACTATTTTTAGGTTTTAAAAAATAGTGACAATAATACTGAGAAACTAATAGTTTCAGAGCAATAATGCTACTGCAAGTCAGTCTGCTTTCACTAATAATGTACAAGAAGCAGATGACGCATTAAAAAGCAGATTTAGGAAAGAGCCCATGTGACTGATTTACTCACATTTCATCAAACAGGTTCAAAAGCAGGCTTTTACATGGGACATTACGCAATGGCTGCTACTTAACGTGACTGTGCATAAATCAGCTCAAGTCATAGTGAACACTTACTACATGGAGGAGCTTCAGCACTTTCACGAATCTGGAAATAAGTAGATAAAAAGTACAATTAAGAGAATTTAAAGAAAGAATACAAATTTCAAAAGGAAGGATTTATGCAAATAAAACTTAAGTCCTGTCATGACAACTCTCAGAGGGATTGGCATGGTAATGTACATGACAATGTTAATGTATATTTTTTTCTTTTGCGGAACAGATCTGCTACGCTGTTGCTGCGGCAGAGCAGGTACAGAGACTTGCTACTGCCAATACATCCACAACATGTAGCTGTGAGCATGTAAGAAATACTGCTGCTGCAAATATATGAATAACCTCCATTTAGCATACATGAATCACCCCATAGCAGATATATACAGGTGGAGCTGGGGAAGGAGGAGGGTTTCTAAAGTGCGCTGCAAACTGCTACAGCAAAAACAAACAAACAAAGTATTGAATATTGAGCAATAAGATCATTGGCTACTGATACAGGAGAGAACCAATCAGCTGCCATGTGACAATGATGTCACCAGGTCAGATTGTGGTAGACCTATCGGACTGCGCCATCTATAGTTTCATGCCAGAACTCTGTATTTATTGAATTTATGCGAACAAGACTTACACTTTCTCTGAAGATGAGATCTCATTTACAATGTACGCAACCTTGGTTTTCTTCGCTTCAGTCTAGAAAAAAAATAAGAAATTACCATCAAAAATAACCGTTTAGCTCTAATTAAATAAGTAAACAATGTATAGAAATGGTATACCTGTTCTGTTATATTTCTGTAAATAAATAACTTTTTTTTAGGATCAATGAAGTGTTAAAGGGATAGTTCACCCAAAAATGAAAATTCTGTCATCATTTACTTGCCCCTCATGTCGTTCCAAACCTGTATGAGTTGCTTTCTTATGTTGAACATAAAAGAAGATATTTTGAAGCTTGCTGGTAATCAAACAGTTGATGGTTCCCATTGATTTCCATGGGAAAAGAAATACAGTGGAAGTCAATGGGAACCACCAACTGAAAGCAACTCATACAGGTTTAGAAAGACATGAGGGTAAGTAAATTATTAAAATTTTCATTTATGGGTGAACTATCGCTTCAACTTATGAAGTGTTAGAAGAATTTATACCATTTCTTAATAATGTGAATACAGTACCTGTTTTCCTTTATTGACATTGTTATCCTCATCTTCTGAGCTACCTTCATCTTCTGAACGTGTATCATCCAAATCCAGCACTTCTTCCAACATATTTCTGGAAAGAAATCAAAAGAGGAACTGAAGAGCTGTCATGAATGCATCACCAAATTACCATCTTCCCTCCAGAACAGCTACAGCACCAGGGGCCTCATTTATCAACAGTGCGTAGAAAAGGTTCTATATTTTGTCCTTATATTTCAGCACATTCCTACATATAAGTTGGTAGTTCACACACTTTGTGGTGGTTCTCATTATGCACACATTGCAGTGTTGATATATGAGGGCCCAGAAGAGTGGATAGTTATGACTCAGAATCTGTAGTTTGAATTAAATGTAGGTCAAATGTGAAATCATTCAGCAACATCTATTCAGAATGCTTTGGCCATTCTTCAGATTCTATGTGGAATGGGTGCGTCACATAAACCAAACAAAACATGTTTTTAAGTTTGTTTTGACCTTATGTTTTGCTGGTGCTGTCAGACAGCAGCTCTCTGATTATTGCAGTAAAAACAAGAAAGACAGTTCTAAACCAAACTTAACCATCTGCCAAATTATCTAGCCTTAATTAAATTATTTTGTCACTAATATTGTGGAAAATCATTTTAAAATGTAATAAAAAAAATGATTATTTTAAAATAAGGTGATATTAAGAGATTTTTTTATATATGAGTTTATTTTTTTAAATCTATACAAAATAATTGTCTCCTTTTCCATTTATGAGTGTGAATTAAATCTAATTAGATAAAACCCAAAGAAAATTGGAATTGGAGTATGAATGACAGGAATATGAATTTTCTAAATATGTTGCTAAAATATGTATTAAATATGATTATATATGTAAACTAACTACAAATATCCATCCCTAGGTACAGCATGTAAACGTCAATATTTTTAACCTTTTTGAAAAACAAACTTTTACAAACGTGACTTTTCTAAACAGCTTTATGTGCATAGATAAGATCCGTAAACTCGCAAAGATTAAAGTCTCAAACCCAAAGAGATATTCTTTACAAAAGTTAAGAGACTTATCCACGCTCTCCTAAAACAGCTCATTTAAAAACGCCCCCACGTTTACATCATGATGTGCGAATATTTGCATAACACCGCCCAAATGTTCAAGCTAAAAAAGAAGGCATAACTTTTATTCTCGCTGTAGTATTGTTTTCACCACCTCCATCTCGTGTTTCCAAACATGGTAAGGGGTGAAACATTTCCGTCACATGCTTGAGGTATTCAGCCAATCACTTTGCACTGTATAGCTGGCCAATCAGAGCACACCATGCTTTTAAGAATGATGAGCATTGTAAAAAATCGACACGTTTCAGAAAGGCGGGGCATACAGGAGCAACAATTTATATTTTGAACTGTAAACCGCGTAAACATTTCATTACATCAAATTCACAAAATAATGTTATTTTTAGCAACGTCGTATGAACCCTTTAAGTTGAAATTCAGCAATCAAGAAATCATTAATTATTTCATACTGTACATTATAATGTTATGTCTAAATTCAAGTATCACAATAGTAATTTAACATTGACAAAAAAAATTTTTCTAATCTGTGTTTTCACAAAACAATCTACACAAAACTACTAAGTAAAACTACTTACTAACAAGATGCGCATGAAAATCACATTAGATTTTTTGCACAACCCCACAGTGTAGAAGGGGGTGTCATCAGGTCAGGACACCCAACATATTGGACGATTTATAATGATATCCATGCATACTAACCTTTCAAGAAACTGCTGCTCTTTGGCATCTACACAGTGTTCTGGGAACTCATCAGGAACTTCATAAATACCATCGTCCTCATATTTTGAAGACTGGTATTGGCATTTAATGGTATCCTGTGCATTTGCAGGGCTAAAAGGAGGCAGGTTTTCATATTCTGCGATGTCTTCATATGCATGTTCAGATTCACCAGCACTCTCCAGACCTTCATCGACACACTGCTCAACTCCTAATATGTTCCCATTCACTGCTGGACTCAAATCCAGTCCATCTGGGAGTACACTGTGCAGAGGCAGCAGTTCCAGAGAGCAGATTTTGCGCTTGCTTTTCTCTGTATCCACTGGGTGTTCATTCATAACCGGAGCGGGATCGACAGTCTGTTCACTCTTGACGGATAACTTAGGCACCTTTTTGCCAGATTCAAGGTCCATGATCCTAAGAAAGGAGGTCTTCTTGAGGCCATTAGGTTTATGGGTGTCTGCTGACGATAAGGACTTAGATTTCGGCTTGAGAGTCTTCTTGTTTGGCACATGACTTGCTTGCTTCTTCTCAACTGCAAGAGGGAGAGGTCCTTCAATGTGAACATCGTTTCTCAGTGGAGATTGGGATTCTGGTGTCTTTTTAGGAAGCCTATCTACTGAAAGCTCTGTAGCCCCAATGTTGTTGAGCCTGTTTCCATCAGGTCGAAGTTTTTGGGTCTTCTTCATGTCTTTATTGCTTGATACCAAAATGTCAATGACCTCAGTGGTTACATCCAGATTTTTTGCTTTCTTTACAGGCCCCTGTACACCAATATCCTGGGATTTATTTTGTTGCACCCGAGAGATCTTCTGGCGTGGGGCAGGTATTGGAGCGCCCTTCTGGCTAATGCACTGGGTGCTTTTTGCACCTCTTGAGGCCTGAGGATCTTTGTTCTCTCTAGAATGTCTTACAGCATTGATGTTCACCTTTGGACTTTCTTTCCATAATGGATCTGGATTGTTAACATCAACTGGTAAGACAGTGAACTCTTTTTTTGTGATGCCTGTTGCCTCCTGAAGGACAATGCTGGATTGCTTCTTCATAGTTTTGCGCTGCATGGCCACTGGTGCTTTTTTAGGTGGCTTTGTAGTGGATGGACAATATTGCACACTACTTATGGCTTGTTGACATTCTAGAGGTTCTGGATTAGTATCAGCAGATGAATTAACACTAGATACAATGTTGTTTTGGAGCTTCCTGGTCAACTGCATCTCAGAACCACTCTGATGTGCCTTCAGTGGCTCTGTGTTCTGGGATGTTTTCCGATGTTTTTCAGTTGGATAGAAATGATCACTATTGGATGAACTGTGTTCAGAGATGGACTTCGACAAAGAGGGTGTCACTAAATGCTTCTGTTCTTCTGGTATTTTCAAGGAAGGTTTTAATGGGATCTTTCCAGGTCCTTTGTTTTTGCTCGCTTTATACTTATCAGAACTTTGTTGGTGAACATTTTGGTTGTTTTCCTTCGGTGAGCAATTGGCACAGTTTCGGTCATTGCACACACAGATGGGAATGATGTAATCCCACTCCGGCTTGTTGCTATTCTGAGTTTCATTTCTGAAATTTAAAGCACCAACGTTCTTTGTGATGCCAGACGTTTGTTGTGAAACAGCTTGATGACTAACCTTGGATGTTAGGCGTTTCATATTGAAAGCTGGAGGGGGGAGTTTGGAGAGGCATGGTTTTGGTGGCACATCAGGTTTAACTTTGCATTTAACAGCTGGCAAGGAAGGCTGGTAAACACAGAGCTTTGAAGCAGGTGGATGTACTGTTTGCATCGGTGGTGGGAGAACCTTGGGTTTTGGTGCCAAAGGTGGTTTCTGATCACCAGCTGAGAGGAAAAAGAAAAGCACATACAGAAATATGAACAACGAAAATAATTATTTGGCTGAAACACAGTTTAAAACGGGAGATGACATGGTCGGTTCACTTAGTTTCGTTGTGGCCATGATATAATAATTCATAGGAACATGATAATATGTTTTGGCCAGGAGATATTAATTTGTGGGAACGTCATATTAACTTGTGAGAATTTCATATTATGTCGTGGCCAAAAGATCATTTCAACTATATACAAATATTACGGTAACAAGATGATCATTTAATGGACTTACAAAACTGTAGGACAGATAAAAATGTTTTCCTGTAGGCCTATTTTATATTATGCACTTTATGTAACATTAATTCATGATAAACTTCATTTTGAATGCTCACTATTATAGGTAATAAAGTCCGGCAGCCAAGGCATATGGTTAATATAATAATTCAATAATTAAATATTTTCTATAATAAATAATGTTCAAATTTTGCGATTCAAAATAAAATATGAATGAATAAATCTCTGATAATCCCGGGTCGCTATGGTCGGGCAGGTTTGTTTAAACATTAAACTCATGGCCACGAGAAAACCATGTCCTTCCCTCAACATAAGAAGTCGTGGCCTTGAGATGCTATGTTGAGGGAACGGCATCCATTTTTCGTGACCACGACTTCTTATGTTGAGGGAAGGACATGACATAATATGACGTTCCCATGAATTAATATCTTGTGACCATGACAAAACTAAGTGAACGGACCAAGTCATCACTCAGGCACCGTAATATCGAAATATATTCTTTATGTTTTTTACTCATACAATTGGAAGATGACATTAAGTGTTACATTAGCTAAACATTAAATAGTCTTTGAGTCCATCAAAGCCCAAAACAGAAAGTTGTTCTCATAAGCTCCTTATGTTTCTGTCACTTCAGTTTCACTACATTGCAAGAATGTACTGTACATGGAAAGTCCCCAGCTTCAATGAAAGTAATAATTATATTGCATATTCTACTAGTTAACGTTATTAAAATAACACTTAAAAACAAAAATCAGATAAATATGGTAGACTGAAACTAATAGCTGGCAGACATTTTACTCCAGTCAATATTTCGAGTAGACGCTTGAAGGAGTTTAAAAACCAAACCAAACCCCTCCTAGAGAAAACAGGTGTTACAATATTTTGACAACTCTCTTCGTGACAACTTGCCGAATTATTTTCATTTACATTTGACTTTCCTTTTAAAAGGCGAATTTCAAACAAGCATAAAATAAACATGCGGTGAGCTTGTGATAACACAATTTTCACATTTGTCTTTTAAATTACACGTTATTTAAATATCACATCAGCTTATTGTATAACTGAAATGGTTGTAGTTGTGACTTAGTGTGTATTACGTGTAAAAAGAAGAAAAACACACTCACCTGCTCTCTTCATCTTCCAACAACAATATTCACTCAATCATGACATTTTTGTGACCACCAGAAAAAATGCGCCGTGCGTTTGTGTTTCCAGGAGCATGTTTTCAAGTTTAACACACAATCCAAGGCGATGTTTCAGCCCAGTTTAATGAGGAAAGACAGAGCAAATTCTTTCACAGGCTCAGGGAGGGCGGGTTACAACTGTACACACGTGCCTCTGTGTGGAAAGTAATTCAGGTTTTACTAACGCTTCCATTGTGCGCTTGAATGGCTCTGTTGATCTGAGTTGATACTGCCTTAAAGTTAAAAGTCCTATATTGGCGTTCATAAAAAGAGAATTGCACGGAAATAAAACTCCATCTATTTCTGTGCTGAACGTATCCATGTTGGTAAAAGGAAATACATCTGTTACTGACATTTTCAGTACCTTCATAATTTAGCCACTATTTGTGCATATAATATGTTGGCTAAATATGAAAAACATTTAGCGATAAATTGGATTCCAATGAATTCCAAACTGCTTGTTTCCATTTAGCACGGATCTCGCGCATCAGACACCAAACTTCGATTCTGAGAACGAACGAATCGGGTTTTGAATCACCAGCAGCCTGAGAGATTCAGTGAATCAGCAACTCGTGATTCATTGAACTGCCTCGGAAAGTGAAGGCTTGTGATGTGTATGTAGATATACAGTATGGTGTATGGGAAGTTTAGAGCATGTGGATGTCAGGTATTTTTGAGCTGACCACCTGATTATGGAGTGAGTTTTGATTCTTTATTACATGCGAGAAAATAAAAGATCTGAGAGAAAAAAAAAAGTTTGAGAGAAAAAGTTATCACACTGATAGCAAAAAAACATTTCATGAGAGAAAAAAGAATATTTGAGAGAAAAAGTTTTCATGCCAATAGCAAAAAATAATTATATTTGAGACTAAAAAAAGTTTTGAGAGAAAGTATTTTCTCATAGAACATAAAAAAATATACATTTGAAATTTTTTAAATTATTTCTGAGAAAAAAAATCTCTCTCAAAATACTTAAAAAAAAACTCTCAAATATATATTTTTTGCTATCAGTGTGAAAATATTTTCTCTAAAAAAAAAAATGTTTCTCTCGAAACGCTTTTCTTTGCTCTTGATGCAATTTCTTGCTCTCGTGTCAGGATTTTGCTTTCACTGTGAGAATTGTGTCATGGGCGGGGCCACGTTCCTATTGGCCAGTAGGGTGAGCATCGTCTTGTCTTGGGAGTCGAACTGAATCATTACACCATTGTTCGGTTCACCTGCATAGATGCCGGCCGCCTCTGCCTTATGGCTAGTTAAGTTGAGCACGGACACTCCAACGTTTGGGCAAGATGATGACACACGGCTGGCTGAGCAAGTTTAGTATCACTTAAGATTAAACATTAAAAAATAGCACTCATATTCATGAATAAATGTGTATTATATTATTTGCTTGCTAATCGCTAGTAAAGCTAACCAGCCATCATGCTAGGTAAACTTGCAAACTCACCTGGTTTATACTATGTTTAAATCAAATGCCAAATTAATGTTTTGATTTAGATAGTTTCACGCCTTATTTAGTGAGTAGTGAGCAGTGATTGATATACCGTTTGAAAGTGTCCCACCTAGTTTTGTTTAAAATAGTCTTTGTATGGTTGTTGCACATGTTTAGCTACTGCTACACTGCATGTATAGCTCACAAACTCAGCTACACGGGCTTATTCTAAATATTTTTTACCATCTAGCCGAGGTCTAGAGCTGACAAGGTAAATTGCAGGTCTAGGACTAACTCTTACATTAGCAACCAACAAATATGTTTGTGCCTGTACTGTCTTGGTAATAATTTTTTCTTTTAAATCTTTCAAACGGTATATCAATCATTGTCTAACGTTAGCTAGTTGTAGGGTTGCCACCGTCCATGCATACTAACGTTAGTTGAAAGTTGTACGGGAGGTTGTATGAACAAGCAGTTACTCTTCAGGTGCTTTGAGGCTAGCAATTGCAAAGGTAGAAACTAGATCACTACTCACTAAATAAGGCGTGAAACTATCTAAATCAAAACATTAATTTGGCATTTGATTTAAACATAGTATAAACCAGGTGAGTTTGCAAGTTTACCTAGCATGATGGCTGGTTAGCTTTACTAGCGATTAGCAAGCAAATAATATAATACACATTTATTCATGAATATGAGTGCTATTTTTTAATGTTTAATCTTAAGTGATACTAAACTTGCTCAGCCAGCCGTGTGTCATCATCTTGCCCAAACGTTGGAGTGTCCGTGCTCAACTTAACTAGCCATAAGGCAGAGGCGGCATCTATGCAGGTGAACCGAACAATGGTGTAATGATTCAGTTCGACTCCCAAGACAAGACGATGCTCACCCTACTGGCCAATAGGAACGTGGCCCCGCCCATGACACAATTCTCACAGTGAAAGCAAAATCCTGACACGAGAGCAAGAAATTGCATCAAGAGCAAAGAAAAGCGTTTCGAGAGAAACATTTTTTTTTTTAGAGAAAATATTTTCACACTGATAGCAAAAAATATATATTTGAGATTTTTTTTTAAAGTATTTTGAGAGAGATTTTTTTTCTCAGAAATAATTAAAAAAATTTCAAATGTATATTTTTTTTATGTTCTATGAGAAAATACTTTCTCTCAAAACTTTTTTTAGTCTCAAATATAATTATTTTTTGCTATTGGCATGAAAACTGTTTCTCTCAAATATTCTTTTTTCTCTCATGAAATGTTTTTTGCTATCAGTGTGATAACTTTTTCTCTCAAACTTTTTTTTTTCTCTCAGATCTTTTATTTTCTCGCATGTAATAAAGAATCAAAACTCACTCCATACCTGATCGTCTGAAACCACAAATTAAAGGTCAAACCCTGTGGCGTTCAGTGGGACGTGGGACTCTATATTTTAGCAATGGGTTAAAACAGCATAACAACCGCCTGTATCGATTTGAATACATCTACTATAAACGCCATTTTTTGTTCTACTACACAAATGCAGCATCGACCCCCACATAATCTGTTTGGTGAACCGTTTGAAAAAAATTTCGGAGTCACTGAATGAATTTGAATCGTTTGAATCAGACCCTGCGTCCCATGTGTATACAAGTATTGGAAATGACTAATATCACAAAGTATTTAGGATGGATAGTGGGCACACGCAGGCAGCTCTGGAACAAACTGTTTGAATGATCAGATTCGCCAAATGAAACTGACTTCACAGCTCTGTTACAATTTTGCACTCATGTAAAAATAAAAATAAAAATAAAATAAGTCTTCACCCAACTGACTAGGTGACAATAAAATCTTTAATCCTTTTATTATTAGTAGTATTGTTGTTGCTTTTCGTTTGTCTTGAATAGTTTTATTAGATTTTAGATTGCCATTATGCTGTTGTTCAATTTAATAAAACCTCAAAATATAAAATGTGTGTAATACATCTGCGTGCATCAACTGCGTTTCCATTTGTCTGTATTTGTTCAAGATAGACTTGTTGTGTGTTTTACCGGCATTTTTTTTCAGGTTATATTATTATGTCAATATATGGTGACTGATTATGTCTGTAATTAGGTCTGTAATTTCTTACCAGAGGAAAAAAAAAAAAACTTATATAGTGGCGCCCTCTAGTGATTTCGAAATGCAATGTCAATTTCAGCAAGTCTGTCATTTACATTTTATTCTTACTAAGGCCATTTAGTGCAATTTAATACATCCTTGATGAATACACTTTTTTTATTACTGGCCACAAACTTTTAAATGGTAGTGTAAATTTGTTCTTTATTATAATATAGGATATTCCAGATATTCATTTTTTTTCTTTCGCTATTTACCTTTATTACAAATTTTCCATCCTTTTATTTTCCAAAATATTACAACATAATTGTGTGCACAAAAAAAATCTTCATACAAAATTCTGTCTAAAATGGTTAAAGACTGTGAGGCTGCAGAGATTCTGAAGAGATCAATGCTGCGGTGTTTGAATAACAGTCCTGCACCTTCACCTGAGTCTGCAGACACTGAACCTGCTCTCGATCCTCCAGAGACGAGTCTGCGTCAGTGATGATCACATGACATCTGTGCACCAACACCACTGACACGCTCCTGTCAATCAAAGCTGGAGTACTTCAGAAATACAAGCAGAGTCAAGCAGCAGGACTCATGAAGCAGACAGCGCCTCCTAGTGGTTCAGTGTAAGTTACAACTTTAGACTGCTTCTGAAAGTGTGCAGACCTGCAGTGAAGATCTATGATCTAATCTGACCCACAATGCATCACTTCAGGTGGGTGTTTGGGTCTGGGTCTCTGCAGTGCAGCTCGTCTGGGTGTCAAGATTTCATGCTTTACTTCCCAACAGAAACCTATAAATACGTAATGTTATAGGCTACTTAATATTGTAGTTATGGTATAAAAACAATCGCGTGTATGTCAGCTTATTACAGTCAACAGGGCTGCACAATATGGGGACAACATTTAATTTAAATTTTCTTATGAAAATTAAAACTGCTATATAAAAATTAATATTAATATTAACAACAACAATAATTATAATAATTATTTTTAATACATTTAGTATTATAACAATAATTAACTTATTTAATCAATAATCATTTTATATTTTATTCCATGTTTACTGTGTTTGTAGTGCTGCACAATTTGGCCAAAAATTGTATTCCATATCAAAATAATAATAATAATAATGATAATAATAATAAATTAATTATATAATGAATTTCATCAAGACAATAACCATAATTATGTTGCTATTGCTATTTTTAACCATAGTAATATCATTAGTAGTATTATTACTACTGTATATTTATCCTTTTTAATATAATTCGTTTATATTATTATTTATTATATCTGAATAAAACATTAAGCAATTATTATTAAATGTTAAGCAAAATTATTTTATTATTAATTCTAGTCCATATTATTAATATTAATTCATTAAAAATAATGATTAATTGATTTATCAAAAAAGAAATATGAATATTATAATAATTGTTTTATAATTAATAATTCTAATTGTGATTATTATTATTTTTATAAAAAAATTAAAAAAAATACATTTCACTATTGTATTATCTCAGAGTTTTTATTCAAACAAAAAAAGTAACCATTTAACTGTCAAATTATCATAATGTTCATGGCTTTCTTAACTGCTGCATTTGAAGCCACGCTGTGGTTTAGTTATTATTTATGAAGTGCTCGTGGTTCAGGACGGTGATGTTGGAGCTGGAGGACCCTGGTCTGGATCTGTTGCAGGAAAAGAGAGGTCTGGAGAGACTCACAGGGCTGGGAAGGTTACTTTTAAAATGTATTTCACTACAGATTACAAAACACAAGCTTTAAAGGGATAGTTCACACAAATAGCAAAATTATTCTATTATTCAGTCTTTTGTTCGTTATCTGGCTCGGCTCGGTGTTCATCTTCAGTTCTCTATTCACAGCAGTTCAGTCAGTGTACTGTTTGAGTAAATGAATTACTCCGGGATATTGGTTTGTTTGAACTCAGAGGGAGTGTCAGCCACATTAAAAAAGTTAACAGCTTAAGTCATTTGTGGATTAATGCATATTGTAGACGCGAACCGTTTTAAACGATTCAGTTCAATTTGGTGAACTGGTTTAAAAAGATCCGGTTACATCGAATGATTCGTTCGCAAACCGGATATCACAAACTGTTTTGTTTTGAACTCTCTCTCAACAGACACGGAAGAGAAGACAATGCTGAATAAAGTCGTAGTTTTTGCTATTTTTGGACCAAAATGTATTTTCGATGCTTCAAAAAATTCTAACTGACCCTCTGATGTCACATGGACTACTTTGATGATGTTTTTCTTATCTTTCTGGACATGGACAGTAGACCATACACACAGCTTCAATGGAGGGACTGAGAGCTCTCGGACTAAATCTAAAATATCTTAAACTTTTTTACGAAGATAAACGGAGGTCTTACGGGTTTGGAACAACATGAGGTTGAGTTATTAATGACATAATTTTTATTGATGACAAACTTTAATTGATGATAATCCTATCTATGGAGAAGTGATCGGAACAAAAAAATTGCTGAGTCAAGATTGACGGAGCTCGTTTTGCATGGTTGCAAGCAATGTTGTTATAGTTCAATATTTAACAACCACAGTTTGCTAAGGATGCTTTTGGGAAACACACCTTAGATCTATACAGTTTGTGAACCATTGATTTCCACACTGGTTTCGTTAAACAAATAAATGATTATTTTAAAAGATTGACTCAAAAGAATCATCTGTTCACCAATCGGATCATGAACTCGCATTACCGCAACAAAGATGATCTATTATTGAACATTTCGAATTTATAAAGTCTTCAAGTTCATCTCTAAAGTACATAAAGCTACCGTTTGACTTTATAACTTTTATTTAATCTATGATTCAAATTAATCTGTTAATTGTTAATCTGAATTCTAGGAGATTTTTTTATTTTTCATACTTTTCAGATGTAACTGTAATCTAATTACCCCTCATTTAAAATCTAATTATAACGAAATAAAGTTACTCATATTTTGTATTTTGAACCTTGATGGAGTTTCAGACTGAAGGGTTTTGATGTGGTACACTGAAAGTTTAGGGTATTTTCCAGGTGACTATTTGTCCGTTCTGTTTCACTGCTGGAGTCTAAAAAACAGTCACCTGTACTGATGTTACGGAATACCACAGGAGGCTGAGGATAACAGAAAGACAGTTTATTTAGGCACAAGCTTAGGAGCGGGTTGTGGTGGGTAAAGTGATTGTGTTAGAGGCACCCCTGTTCTAGACCATATCCTTCCCAGGCCACTAGGTACTCAAGTTGTCCACCACGCCGCCGGGAGTCCAGGATGTCTCGAACTACATAGGCAGCACCATCTTCAAGGAGGAGTGGGGGAGTGGGGGGAGGGGGGGGGGGATGGGGCGTCAGCTTCGCCAGGTTCTGTGGATGGAGAAACTGAGAGATGGTGAGGCTTAAGGAGGGACACATGGAAAGTGGGGTGAATCCGCTACTCTGGTGGTAGTTGGAGTTTGAAAGTGACCAGATTGATCTGCTCTAGGAGCGGGTGGAATGCTTTCCATACCCGGGAGATGAACTGGTGACCTCTGTCTGAGACAATGTCTTCTGGAATGCCGAAGTACTTGAAGACATGGTTAAACAGTAACTCGTTTCCCGTTTCCATGGCAGTGGGCAGACCTTTCAGAGGGAGAAGATGACATGATTTAGAAAATCTGTCCACAATGACTAGAATGCAGGTATTATTGTCGGAAGGAGGAAGATCAGTGATAAGGGATGGGCAGAGGATGGAGCTTGCCTGATGGTGGATGGCGTGGACTCTTGGAGATGGCGAAGTCTGTACATCCGTTCACGTACCTTCTGATATCAAAAGCCATGTTGGGCCACCAGAAGCATTTCCTTAGCAACGAGAGGGTTTCATTGACCCCTGGGGGACCAGTGCCAAGAGATGTGTGAGCGGAGTGAATGAGTGGAGTGCGCCATGTCCTGGGGATGTATTGGTGTCCCGGTGGGCAACCAGGTGGGGTGTTGATAGCAGGATTGGAGGAAGGAAGGGTTTCTGTAGACCAGGTAATGGGGCTGATAATGACTTTCAGGAAGTATAGTTACAGGCTCTTCTAGGTTCTCTTCGGGGGCATGACATCGGGCCAGGATGTCATCCTTCACGTTCTTGGCCCCTGGGCAATACGAGATGGAAAAGTGGAAGTGGGTGAAGAATAGTGCCCATCCTGCCTGTCTCGGATTACACCTCTTGGCGACCCCCATATATATTTGAGGTTCTTGTGGTCAGTGAGAACTAGAAAAGGGTGTTTGGCTCCCTCCAGCCAATGCCTCCATTCCTCCAGGACCAACTTGATGACCAGCAGCTCACGGTTGCCAATGTCATAGTTTACCTCCACCGCGTTGAGCTTCCGACAGAAGGCGGTGCATGGGTGGAGGGATTCCCTGGGATTCAACTGGGATTCCCCTGCTGCTGTGACAAGACAGTTCCCACTCCGCTGGTAGAGGTATCGACTTCTACAACGAAGGGTCGATTGGGGTCAGGACAGACCAGGAGTGGAGCGCTCGTAAAGGCCCTCTTGAGGGAGTTGAATACTTATGTGGCGGTTGGAGTCCATGATAGGGATTTGGGTTTGTTCCGGAGATGGCTAGTGAGAGGGTTGGTGATGGTACTGTAATTTTGGATGAAACGTCTGTAGAAATTGGCAAAGCCGAGGAATTGTTGGAGTTCTTTGATGGTGGTAGGCATGGGCCAATTTCTTACAGCATTAACCTTCCCCTCGTCCATCCGGTTGCCACTGCTGTTGATGTTGTATCCAAGGAACTGCACTGAGGGCTGGTGGAAGGAGCATTTCTTGGCTTTGAGATAGAGCTGAAAGGCCCTCAGGCATTGCAGGACCTCCGCAACGTGGCGACGATTTTCTGCTAGGCTCCGGGAGTAAATGAGGATATCATCAATATAGACGAGGATGAACTTATGGAGGAACTCCCGGAGCACCTCATGGATAAAGTCCTGGAAGACGGAGGGGGTGATAACAAGTCCATACGACATCACGCAGTACTCATAGTGGCCAGAAGGGGTGATGAAGGCAGTTTTCCACTCGTCCCCCTCATGTACCCGGATGAGGTTATATGCTCTGCGGAGGTCCAACTTGGTGAAAACAGTGGCACCACTGAGATGTTCTAGGGCAGCTGGGATGAGGGGAAATGGATAGCGGAATTTAACTGTTATATTGTTCAGGGCCTGATAATGGATGCAGGGCCGAAAACCTCCATCCTTCTTCTCCACAAAGAAGAAACTGGACGCAGCACGGGAGGTAGATGGACGAATGTAACCCTGAGCCAGCGCCTCCTTGATGTACTCCTCCATGGCCTTCTCCTCCGGGATGAAAAGGGGATATATCCTTCCTTTAGGCTCTGGTTCACCCGGAAGCAGATCGATGGCACAGTCCCACGGCCGGTTTGTAGGCAGCTTGGAGGCCCATTTGGGGCAGAATACTTCACTGAAGGGGCGTAGCACGTCGGGATGGAGATGGATTGATTTTCCACCGGGCTCTCTATGGAGGTGGTACATACTGCAAGAGGTGCCGGGGAAGGAATCGACGAGCATGGGTTTGCTGGCTGGTTCTGGGGAGCTGATGGCCTCAGGTTGGGAGAGTGGCGAGTTGGAGTACGCCTGGCCCTGGTGCTCTTCGAGGCACGACTGCATATGGGTGGCGAAGCGGATGGAGAGTTGAATGAACCATTCAAGCCCAATGGTGTCCTCGTATGCAGCGAGATGAAACCGCACTCAAAGTTCCAATCCCTGACGGTAGGTAGTCAGCAAGGCCTGTTCGTTCCATCCACTGGTGGCCGCTAAAGTCCTGTACTGAAGAGCATATTCATTGACAGACATTTTTCCCTGTTTCAGGTTATAAAGTTTCTCACCAGTAGAAGAGTCCCAAGCTGGTCTGCCAAAAACTTCTTGGAAATGGTAGATGAAGCTAGAATATGACTGGATAACTGGGTTATTCTGTGTCCAAATAGAATTGGCCCACTGAAGTGCTTTACCTTGCAATTGGGATATCAGGAAGGTCACCTTAGATCTTTCAGTAGGGTATAAGTGTGGTTGCATCTCCAGGACCGCGAGCATTGGAGTAGAAATCCGCTGCAATCCTCCGTCGAACCAGAGTAGGGCGCCGGCTTTGCCATGGGACTGGCGTGCATGGCAGGTGAGGAAGTGCTGGAATGTCTGCAGAAGTGCTTGCAGGTGTTGGGGATGCGGGTAGAGTGGTGAGTGTCCGACACAATGCGTCTACCAGGTCTTGGAAAGGGTCTGGAGGCTCATGCTTCTGCGATCAGTGTGGGTCCGGTCTTCTGTTACGGAATACCACAGGAGGCTGAGGATAACAGAAAGACAGTTTATTTAGGCACAAGCAGAGGAGCAGGTTGTGGTGGGTAAAGTGATGGTGTTAGAGGCAGTGAAGAATGGATCCGTCGATGAGGGGTAGAGACGCTGGAGGAGGGTGTACCACACACACACAATGATGACTGGGAGCTTCTGGAGATCGCTGGAGAGAGGGAAGTAGAGATAGAGTTAGGCCTTAGAGTTAGCATATAGGTAAGACCTTGTTGCGAACGAGACCGGACGCTGACTGAGTGAGTGTGTGTGTGGTATTTGAAGTGCAGAGGTGATTGCTGGTGGATGAGGGTCAGGTGGGAGTGATCAGTATTCAGGTGAGGGCGTGCGCTGTGATCTGAAGGAGGTGGAACCTGGCGTGTCTGTAACAACTGAAGAGTCTGAAGAACAATTAAAACACATGAAACTTCTGAACTTAAAAAAGATGCTATAGAAAATTGCCATTAAAATAAGATGCTATTTAAATAAAAGCAATAATTTACCTTGAAAATGCATTCCTAAGATCATTGTAGTTGTTGTGTGTGTTATTATGAGAAAGTATCAGTCAGCGAGTGTTAAACTGACAGCTCTATAAACACTCTCAGAGCACTGAAGCATGTGGTGATGATGCAAAGTGACTTGCGCTATTTAAATAATTGACCTGAAGACTGTAGTTAACTCTCAAAGACTTTTAAAAGACCATTTCTCACGCCACAGTGTTTCATCTTCAGTCCTTACTGAGACACTGCAGATAACTGAATGTGTCTTCATGTTGCAGTCTATAACTAAATTAAACTGACAGATTTATGAGAACAAATTCATCACTAATAGTGACTAAACTTTTCTAATACAATTTTAATTCAAAGTAAAATAAGAGGGAGATGTTTAATATGACAAGTTTAATTATGTCTATAAATCTCCACTGCTGGATAAAACACTTAAAAAATAAATTATCATAAAACAACTAGAATGGACAAAAATTTCTGTATTCTTCAATGAATTTAAGGTCTTCCTGTCACTGTTTGATGTTTAGATACCAATTTAGATTTCACAGTTTTAAACATTCCTGAAACTTCAGCTGTCTTAATATTATGTTTCGCTGTATCTATGAATATGTACTGTACTCCATCCTTTATTTTTGTCTGTATGAATGCAATCTAAAGTGATATGTTGAAGATAACTGATCATCAGTTATTTGTCAAAAGCTCATGTCGGCTGATGATCAATAAGAGTTCATTCACATAGTGATGCCCTCTTCTGTGTGTACAGAGAATAAACCACTCGACATTGCTATAGAAATACTTTATGAATTGAATTGAATGAATTGTTCTTTTATACAACTGGGGATTTTTTATTCATTTTTTTAAAACTATGAATGAGTCGCCATTTGTTTGAGAACCACACATGTATGCCCAAGTTAAATTGAGTAAACTCATCGAAAGCAGTTTGTAAAGATCCTGGTGATTCTTCATGAAAATACTGGGCTGAAACTAGACTTGATATTAAAAATTATTAATACACAATCTTAATGTTTGACAGTTTGCCAGTGCTCTAATGTGATTTTCAGAGTTACATTTACATTGGTGGATTTAGGATCGTTGTCATAAAAATTCATGGAGATCAAGTAGATAAACTAAAATACTATTTATTATTGTTAAAATGTTATTAAGAAATATTCATATTTATAAAAGTAAATGTATAATCTGTTTATAAATGTATACGTTGTTACAATGTTATTTAACTGTATACTTTAAAAACTTGCAATATTTAAAAACTATAATTTGTTTAGAATTTTTTAAATTAAATTAACATTCACTTAAATATTGATTCACATAATAAATGATTGTGTCTGTTTTAATTCATATTTTGTCTTCTTTATTACATTAAGATGGTGAGAGCTCACTCACTTAATCCTGAAAACACCTGCAGATGAAGGAAATTATGAAACTATTCTATGTGTTACGTTCATTGACTTTCTGTTTCCTTATTTGGTCTTTTTCCTTTTCTTGTTTGGTTAGTTGATTATACCCCACCTGTCTCCATTCACCTGATTTCTCTCTCGTGTTTAAATACCCTGTCTTTTGAGTTCCTCCTTGTCTGTGATTGATGTTAGTTGATGTAAGTTAATGTAGTAATGTTGTATGTAGTCTATGTTATCTCTATCGATGTTTACTGAACTCCTCTTGCGATTTATACCCTCCTCGTGCACTTATTCTCTACGCTAGCATAGACACACAAGTGTAACAGAATTAGGACCCAAAACAGTTTTGTTTTTAATAAATTATAATATAAAATTATAGGATTAAAATTAATTGTAGTTGCTCAACCCCACAGGAACAGTTACAAAAAAAAGTCTAAACTCACAACTCCAGAGGTTCACGAGGAGGAAGGATGGTGAACTCACATGTTAGTAAAGGCAGGCGCATAACAAAAAAAAAAGTTTGAAACCGGACACACCTTCTCTTTTTTTAACTGATGATGGCGGTGCCTCAGAGTCTCTTTCTCCATTTTTCGAATTGGAAAGCGTGCATCTAAAAGTTCCTTCCCAGTGTGTCTGGTATGGACGTGCGTGTGCTTTCATGACCACAAAGAAAACGTTGACAACAACCTAGTCAGCAGTTCAACTGAGGGGTGGGTGTGGCAACAGTAGCGTGCTGAACTGTTAAGTAATGTTCGTTTGGCTGCCTGGGGCTCGAGGATATAGTGCGACCAACTTTTTTTGAGCAAGCATTGACTATGCGTGACACAGTCTCAATTTGTGGGATGCATGAATTGGGCTTCAAACGCTGTGCGCGCACGTGCTACGCAGGACGGGTGGTCACCCAACTGTATACCCTCCCAGTCTCCCACTCCCACCTCCTCCAGTCATTTCCTCTGCTCCATTTACGCTGGTTCTGCCCAGCCCTCAATTTTCTGTTCCCTTTCAGTCGGTCACGTTCAACGTTACGAATGGGGGATCTCACCCGAGAGCCCAATCCCCTTCGAGTGGTACAAAACGAGCCAATGGTACACAAAGTACCTTGGTCTGCAGAATTTGCATCGCGAGCTCCGCCCCGCAGAGCGGGTATATAAGGAGCAACTGGTGCAAGAGCTGGTGTTGGTGTGACGGCGCGATTCAGCGGTTCGTCTGGGTTTCCTGCGACAGCTCCCGCGTTCCCCTGAGCGCTTCAACACCTCTAAAAGAGACAAATTTATCTCACAAAAGAGATACGGGCCGATTTGCGTCTTTTTAAAGATGTCATTTCGCCCGTGTGTTTCTGGGTGCGGTCGATATATCGCTCCTCGTGACGGTCACGATCGCTGTGTCACGTGTCTGGGCTTCCAGCATGCTGAGACTGCGTTCGTGGATGGCTCATGTTCTCATTGCGGGGACATGACCATCTCGGCGTTGAGATCGAGACTCGATTACCTTAAAAGGTATAGAGTCCCCTCTGCCACACCCCGTTCTAGCTCTTCTTCTCGTAAGAGAGCTACTTCGGCTGGTGGCCAGGGTGATCTGAGGGTTACCGTGTGGGCTTCCCCAACGAGCGAACCTCCTCGGGCCACACCCCCCTCACATACGCTGCAGCCGGTCGAGTTCCCGGATGAGTTTGCTGGACCCTCTCAGGCTCCTGATATCTCATTCGGGGCTCGCGAAGAGGACCGTATGCCGATCGCCGCATCACAAGGCGGGCTTGAGTCCTCGGGAGATGAGGGTTCGGCTCCGTTGCCTCCCTCGGGAGTGCCAGCGTTGTCCGAGTCTGATCTCGAGCTGACGGCCGTGCTTTCCCGGGCAGCGGAGAGCATCGGGCTTGAGTGGAATCCTCCACCCTGTCCCGAGCGCTCGAGGCTGGATGATTGGTTCCTGGGGGCTGCTCATGCGGATCGCCAGCACCCCCCTCTGGTTCCTTTCTTCCCGGAAGTGCACCAGGAAGTAACTAGTTCATGGAAGGCACCTTTAACTGCCCGAAACCATTCTGGTTCTTCCTCCGCCTTCACTGCCCTCGATGGCGGGGCGGCCAAGGGGTATGCTGGGATTCCCCCGGTGGAGCGTTCTGTTGCGATGCAACTGTGTCCACAGAGCGCCTCCGCTTGGCGTGGTGGTCCCAAGCTGCCCTCCAAGGCCTGTAAGTTCTCATCCACGCTTGTGGCCAAGGCTTACAGAGCTGCGGGCCAGGCCGCTTCATCCCTGCATGCCATGGCCTCACTTCAGGTCTATCAGGCCAAGCTGCTCCAGCAGCTGCACGAGGGCGGTGCTGACCCAGGGGTTTTTCAGGAGGTGCGCACTGCTACCGACCTCACTCTCCGGGCGACGAAGGTCACTGCGAGCTCCTTGGGTCAGGTGATGTCCACTTTGGTGGTCCAGGAGCGCCACCTATGGCTGAACCTGGCAGACATGAGGGAGTCTGATCCAGCAGTTCTCTGCCGCCCAGAAGCAGTCTGAGGCCATCAGACACATCTTGCCCCGGCGGCCCACTGCTGCTTCCACCCCGCTGCCGGCGCAACCTCAGCCTGTTCGTCGCCGAGGGCGCCCCCCTGCGGCCTCCTCCACTCCCGCTCGGCCACAGCAGCAGCCTTCACCCCGTCCGCAGTGAGGAGATGGCCGCAGAAGGGCGGCGCAACCCGTCTCTGCCCCTAAACCTGCCAAACGCCAGGCCAAGCGGCGTTCCTGAGACGGGCGACCCGGAGTTGGAGACGTCAGCTCATCAGGAGATGGTAGCAGGACCACTCCTTCCCCCGGAGGAGGGCCGGGGGAGAATCCTTTGTTCTTGTTTTCATTTTGTTCCGCCACTGGCCCTGCGGCCGGTGGTACCCAAACCTTCACTAAAAGAGCTGTTTCCTCTACCTCCGGGTCCCAAGAGGCCATGAACGACAGCTGGCGACGTGCTTCCTCGCCGCTCTCTTTCTCCTCTCCCCTTGCCAGTTTCCATGCAAAGACGGCTCAAGAACGCTTCGCCTTCTCATGCACTCTTCCTGTGGAGTCACAAGCATCTGAGGTCACTTCGTGCCATTCACATTCCAGGCAGGCTCAATCGTGCAGCCGACGAGCTCTCACAACAGCAGTCTCACCCCGGGGAATGGAGACTCCACCCCCAGTCGGTTCAGCTGATTTGGGAACACTTCGGAGACGCTCAGGTAGACCTGTTTGCCTCTCCAGAAAATTCCCACTGCCAGTTGTTTTACTCCCTGACCGAGGGCACCCTCGGCACGGACGCCCTGGCACACAGTTGGCCGCTGGGCCTGCGCAAGTATGCGTTTCCCCCAGTGAGCCTTCTTGCACAGACGTTGTGCAAGATCAGGGAGGACGAGGAGCAGGTCCTCATGGTTGCGCCTTTTTGGCCCGGCCGGACCTGGTTCCCCGAACTTGTACTCCTCGCGACAGGACTCCCCCCTCCCTGGCCAATTCCTTTGAGGAAGGACCTTCTTTCTCAGAGACGGGGCACCCTCTGGCACCCACGTCCCGATCTGTGGAACCTACATGTGTGGGTTCTGGACGGGTCACGGAAGGTTTAGGTACCTTGCCACCACAGGTGGTAGCTACCATCACTTCAGCTAGAGCCATGTCCACCAGACATGCCTATGCTTTGAAGTGGAACCTCTTCATCACTTGGTGTTCTTCATGGTGTGAGGACCCCTGGAAATGCCCGGTTGGGTCAGTGCTTTCCTTTCTTCAGGAGGGGTTGGAACGAAGGCTGTCTCCTTCCACCCTCAAGGTCTATGTGGCTGCCATTTCGGCTCACCATGACCCCGTTGAAGGTAAGTCTCTTGGAAGGCACGATCTGATCATCAGGTTCCTGAGAGGAGCAAGGAGGCTCAATCCGCCTCGCCCTCAGCAAGTCCCCTCTTGGGACCTCGCAGTGGTTCTATCAGCACTGCAGAGAGCTCCCTTCGAACCCTTGCCCTCAGTAGAGCTAAAGTTTTTATCTTTGAAAACTGCGCTCCCGACGGCTTTGGCTTCAGTGAAGAGAGTCGGGGACCTGCAGGCATTTTCAGTCGACGAAGCGTGCCTGGAATTCGGGCCGGCTAACTCTCATGTTATCTTGAGACCCCGGCCTGGGTACGTGCCCAAAGTTCCCACCACTCCTTTTAGGGATCAGGTGGTGAACTTGCAAGCGCTGCCCCTGGAGGAGGCAGACCCAGCCCTGGCGCTGCTCTGTCCAGTACGTGCGCTCCGCACCTATGTGGACAGAACTCGGTGCCTTAGGACCTCAGACCAGCTCTTTGTCTGTTACGGAGGCCAGCAGAAGGGAAAGGCTGTCTCCAAGCAGAGGTTATCCCACTGGATAGTGGATGCTATTGTCCTGGCTTATCAGGCTCGAGACCTGCCATGCCCCCTAGTGGTGAGAGCTCACTCAACTAGGAGCGTAGCTTCCTCCTGGGCGCTGGCGCATGGCGCCTCGCTAGCAGACATCTGTAGAGCTGCGGGCTGGGCGACACCTAACACATTCGCGAGATTTTATAATCTCCGTGTAGAGCCCGTGTCCTCCCGGGTACTCGCCCCTTCGGGCCAGTAAGGACCTGCTCGGTGTCAATCCGCTTGCTGCGCCATTCCACTCCGCGGACTGGATGCGTGCGCTATTCCCCTCAGGTGAGTTCCTCAGTCAGAAACCTGGGTTCCTCCAGCACTGTTGATGTCCAACACTTGCGTACATGCCCCTTGGTCAGCCATGTGTGGGACTAGGTGCCTCCATGTGTCGTGATTCCCCTTCTGGGTAATCCCACGTGTGTATGTCCACAGTAAGTCTCTCCGCAGCATGTGTCTTTCCCTTGGCAAGCCCCTTGCCAGCTCTGTCGTTGAAACTTCCACCCTGCGGGCTGGGTACCTCAGAGTTCTTACGTATCACCACCTTGGTAGATACCTGCTTTCTGTAAGTCCTCCCACGGGCAGGCAGCCTGCTAGCATATGTCCAGCTGGAATATGCTACCCAGTGTATTCTGTGTGAGCTATAGGCCCTCACTCGTGCTGGCCTCACGACAGGGTGCTATCACTCACACGGGTCGCTGGAAGACAGCCATGTGGCGTTTTGTAAGGGACCCCATTCGTAACGTCGAACGTGACCGACTGAAAGGGAACGTCTTGGTTACGTATGTAACCCTCGTTCCCTGAAGGAGGGAACAGAGACGTTATGTCCCCTTGCCACATCGCTGTTCCGCTGAACGGCTGGGTCACAGGCTCGGCTCCTCAGCGAAGACTTGAATGCGAGTTGCTCGCGTTGCTCCTTATATACCCGCTCTGCGGGGCGGAGCTCGCGATGCAAATTCCGCAGACCAAGGTACTTTGTGTACCATTGGCTCGTTTTGTACCACTCGAAGGTGATTGGGCTCTCGGGCGAGATCCCCCACTCGTAACGTCTCCGTTCCCTCCTTCAGGGAACGAGGGTTACATACGTAACCAAGACGTTTCTCCGCTGGTTCTGCCCAGCCCTGAATTTTCTGTTTCTCCGGTGGTTCCGCCCAGCCCTGAATTTTCTGTTTTTCGGCTGGTTCCGCCCAGCACTGAGTTTTCTGTTTCTCCGCTGGTTCCGCCCAGCCCTGAATTTTCTGTTTCTCCGCTGGTTCTGCCCAGCCCTGAATTTTCTGTTTCTACGCTGGTTCCACCCAGCCCTGAATTTTCAATTTCTCCGCTTGTTCCGCCCAGCCCTGAATTTTCTATTTCTCAGCTGGTTCCGCCCAGCCCTTTTTTTTGTTTCTCTGCTGGTTCCGCCCAGCCCTGAATTTTCTGTTTCTCCGCTGGTTCTGTCCAGCCCTGAATTTTCTGCTCCATTTCCGCTGGTTCTGTCCAGCCCTGAATCTTCTGTTTCTCCGCTGATTCTGTCCAGCCCTGAATCTCTTTTATTCCCTCCCAGCCTCCCTCTCCCGCTTCCTCCTAGACCTGCCAGTTTCTCTGCTCCACTTCCGCTGGTTCAGTCCAGCCCCGTATCTCCTGTTTCTCTGCTGGCTCTGTCCAGCCCTGATCCTCCTGTGTTTCCTCCCATCCACCCTCTCTCATCTCCTCCTAGACCAGCCAGTTCCTCGACCTCATCTCCGCTGGAGCCAGTCACTCCAGCAGCTCACCCTCAGTCCGTGCCATCTGGGCGTAAATGTTCGCTGCAGGACTTCCAGTCTCCAGCTCCACCTTGGCATGTGGATTCCCTGTCTCCACCTCCAGCCTCCGAGGCCTGGACTCCTCCTCTATCCTTCGACCCAGCGGCTCCACCTTGGCTCTTAGCTTCCTTGTCTAAGCCGTGGCCCGGCATCCCACCTTCTCCACTTGCTCCACAGGGCTTCCTCGTCCCTCCGGCTCCAGCTTGGTCAGTCTTCGACCATCCACCGCCTCTGGACTCCATTCCTCTGGCTTTGCCTCATCACTCCATCCCTCCGGCTCTGTCAGGGTCCTCGTTCCCTCTTGTTCCGCCTCCATCCTCAGTCACTCCGGCTCTGCAGTGGTCTTCCAGGTCCCCACCTCCACCTTGGCCCTCCAGATCCTGGCTCTGCGGCTGCTCTGCTCCATCTTGGGCTCCTCACCCACCGGAGCAGTCTCCGTCTGTCGGCCCCCTGGTGTCATCAGCTCCTCCTCCACCATGGCTCCTCCTTCCATCGACTCCACCGTGGATCTCCATCCTGGCTGGTCTCTGGAGCACCATCTGGCTCCTCTAGCTCCGGGCTCCTCCCTGGCTCCTCCCTCCATCCACTCCGCTCTGGTTCCTAGCTCCTTGCTCCCTCTTCGTCTGCCCCTTGCCTGCCCCCCACCCTCCCTCCCTCCACTGGTATTCCTCCCGTTCTGGGAGAGGGCAAACTGTTACATGCATGGACTTTCTGTTTCCTTTTTTGGTCGTTTTGCTTTTTTTGTTTGGTTAAATGAATATTCCCCACCTGTCTCCATTCACCTGATTTTTCCCTTGTGTTTAAATACCCTGTCTTTTTAGTTCCTCCATGTCCGTGTTTGATGTTAGTGGATGTAAGTTAATGTTGTATGTAGTCTATGTTATCTCTATTGTTATCTCTATCGGTGTTCAGTAAACTCCTCTTGTGATTTATTCGTGTACTTATTCTCTACGCTAGCATAGACATACAACTGTAACACTGTGTAGTCAAATTCTGAAGCTCAAACACTGAAACAGATCAATGTTGGTTCTCTCTGTGTTGACTCTGTGTAGTTTTACTGTATCATGAAGCTCCTGTGAGGACGCTGAACATCTGCTGATGGAGATCAGCTGTTTGTTTGTTTTTTTTTTTTTTTTTTTTTTGAAGAGAACTGTCTATTTTTAACGGCCCAGAATAATACTGAATTCAGGAATAGCCTTGTAAGAGGAAAACGTTTAGGGCTGGTACGAGTACCATTTTTTGAGATTCGAAGCTTTGGTAGTAATTAACATATTTTTCTCTCTAATAAAAGCAGGAATCTGTTTCTGTATGTCCGTTTGCATTTTTATTATTTCGAGAACCGTTCATCCAATCGGCTTCACAAGGGAGTGCAGTGTCGCATTTGGTGCAATATAGAGAACTGTCTATTTTTAACGGCCCAGAATAATACTGAATTCAGGAATAGCCTTGTAAGAGGAAAACGTTTAGGGCTGGTACGAGTACCATTTTTTGAGATTCGAAGCTTTGGTAGTAATTAACATATTTTTCTCTCTAATAAAAGCAGGAATCTGTTTCTGTATGTCCGTTTGCATTTTTATTATTTCGAGAACCGTTCATCCAATCGGCTTCACAAGGGAGTGCAGTGTCGCATTTGGTGCAATATAGATGGACACGCAAGACGCGACACATTCAGAATCAATGAACTTTTAGTAAACTACAGTCACTCGGAGCAGCGCGAGCGGGAAGCAGCGCACCTAACGCGGGCAGGGCTTAATGCTCCAAGAGTGATATAAAACGCACACACACAGGTCTATTAAATTAAGCAATACTTTTAAGGTAGTCTTATATTTTTCTGACTAACAAATAGACACAGTAAGGGTAGATTTAAATTAAAATATATATATATATATATATATATATATATATATATATATATATATATATATATATATATATATATATATATAAATAAAGAAAAAACGAAATTTAAATAAACAAAAATGAAATTTAAATAAAGAAAAAACTAAATTTAAATTAAAGAAAAACCGAAATTTAAATAAATAAAAAACAAAATTTAAATAAAGAAAAAAACGAAATTTAAATTAAAGAAAAAACAAGATTTAAATTAAAGAAAAAACTAAATTTAAATTAAATAAAAAAACTACATTTAAATTAGAAAAAAATAAATTTAAATTAAAGAAAAAACTAAATTTAAATAAGAAAAAACTAAATTTAAATAAAGAAAAAACTAAATTTAAATAAAGAAAAAACGAAATTAAGCTATATTAAAAATGAGATTAATTTAGATTAATAATAACAGGTAAAAATGCTAATACATTTAAATCAGGGTATCTTCCGTCAATCAGGGTATCTTCCGTCCATTCCAAATCCGTTTCAAATTAAAAAACAGAAAACGAAAAACTCAAGAGGATTCAAGTGAGAGAACATGAATTAAATAACGAGAAATGGAAAAATGGCTCGTTTATTCGTTATTCCATCTAGGTTTTCAAACGGAAAATGAGTTTTTGACTTGATTTCTCATTTTGTCGTTTTGGGTTTAAAAAACAGCTTATGGCTTCAATATTTCATTCGCACTTGTGGGCGGAACTGAAACGCTCCTTTCATCTGATTGGTCGGATCGCTCCGCCTTCAACTCGATCTTACATTCTTTCAGAATAAGAGTCTTATAAGAGTAGTGTCTGAAACCACCGCTCACTGTTAATTAACATAATATTTGAGTCAGATGTTGCTGCGCACATAATTCGTGCTGCTGTGACTTGCAAGTCAGGCCTTTAAATTATTTCTAGGTTATAGTATTGTATGAATATTGTCCCACTGTAAATACAGTGCAAATAGTTTTGTCTCCTTGGATTGAAGAGGAAATAAAAATCAATAATAGACTGAACAGTTCCATGATAATATGTCTGTAACATTTACCACTCTCATCTTTTAAGTCAAAAGGCACTAGGTAGGTGTGTGTGACATTAATAATTAATTGGGAAAATTACTATAGTTAAATTTATGAAATATATTAGTAATATTCGTTTTATTACATACTAAATTGAATGGTTTTTCTTTTAGTCTTCTTTGTTGGCCTTGAGAAAGCCAACATATATTTGAACATTATTATCATTTATTATGAGAGTAATTGACAACGACTAAAATTTTAATGTTTCACCAAATTTCCTTCTCAAAAAATCCTAGTGACTTTCATTATCTGAGCAATGAAGGTCTTACACTTAATGTCCACTAGAGGGGGAGACAGGATTTCTATTTACGTAAAATGGCAAATAAATACATTAATTTCATGTGTACTACCATGAATATGCCATATCTGTGTACAAGAATAAACTTCACACTTCAAGCTGTACTTTAAAACTTCCCATTCTGGCTTTTTCAACCTACCTCCAAATGTATTTTCATATATTTTTTATTCACACTGGTTTATTCATTTAATGTTTGTCCATCTAGAACTTTTATTTTTCATGAGCTGTACATTTTAAGATGTACTCAGTATTGATAAATCACATGCACTGAATGTAAATGCTAATGTCAGGACTCTCAGTCCTCCTCTTGGATGGCCAGTGTCCTGCAAAGTTTAGCTACCCCAAATAAACACACCTAAGCTAAGCAAGGTCTTCAGGATCAGTAGCAATGTCCAAGCAAGTGTGTTGGAACTGAACTCTGCAGAACATGGTTCTCCCGGTTCAGGACTGGGTTTTAAATCTATAAATGAATTTGTACAGTTGGGTATCTGCATGCAGAGGTGTACTTCAGTAAGTACAATGTAAACTGTAATCTATAAAGACAAATCTTCAGATAAGCATTTAGGCCACTGCCTTGAGGTCTCCATCCATCGGTCAAAACAGACCTCGCACCCCACCAAACTCCTGCTAGCTTTCAACATTAACTGCGGCTGGTGCCAAATAAAAATTATGTATCCCTTGTGCATTGTTCAAATTCACTACCCTTTCGTTATGTTTGGGATGAAAACATCCACTCAATTAAACTGCTATAAAAATGTATCAGATAAAAAAAAAAATCAAATTTTTTTTTTTTGCATAAATCTATTAATCAACCTCAGTCCTGATCCAAACTACCAAATGTTTTTTTTTTTTTTTAAATCCAAGATTTTAACTCTTTAATTGCCAAGTTCATAAATGATGTCACTGATTTGGGGGGAAAAAACTAACAAAATGACTTATTTTCAATATAAAAGTAATTGTGGCTGGATTTTTTTATCACAGTCTTGGGCATGTCAAAGATTAGTAACAAGATTGGCTTTGATGCATTTTTAGTTTTTGTGCAGCATTAGATTTATTAATTCTTTCCCTAATTTATTGTTGGTGGCTGTTTTTTGCCCCATTGACTTCCATTATAATGATACTTTTGATTGCAAAGCCATGACACAAAATCATGCATTCTTGATTGTTTGTGGTTTTCCCTTTTGGGAAGAGGTAAAAATTTTTATTTTTACAGTTGATCACTAGGTGGGACCATCAACCCTTTAGATAGGCCTGTGCAAAAAAAAGCTTAGTTTTTGACTTGTATACGAAGCCTCATCCCGAACATAACAAAATGGTAGTGAATTTGCACACAGTGTACTGTTGATTTTTGAAACTTTTCAAGCATTTTCCCAAAATATATGTCAAAATAAGATTTTTCACCAAAAATCATTCCATTAGCTGAAACACAGAGAAAGTTGTGGCCAAAATAAGGCTCAACTTCTAGTGGACGAAAACGTCCCCAACAACGCATATGGGGTATTATGTAACAGCAAGTCATTTGTGCAAGTACATTTGACTTGCAGTTTTCCAAAACATAATCATTTTTATTTGGCACCAGCTCCAGTAGTTAATGTTGTTTTCTATTATACAGTTATCATTTGGCTAAGGTATACCCCCTCCCACCCCATCTATCATTGAAGAACCTGTGTTACACAGATATGGCATATTCATGGTAATGTTTTTATTTGTCATTTAAACTTACGTAAATAGAATTCCTCTCTCCCCCTCTAGTGGACATTAAGTGTAAGACCTTCATTGCTCAGATAATGAAAGTCACTTGGATTTTTTGAGAAGGAAAAAGTCTGACCAGTTACAGCAACGAGTCAGACGAGTCTGAAGATCTGAGCTGAATTTGGTGAAACATTTTAGTCGTTGTCAATTACTCTCATAATAAATGATAATAATGTTCAAATATATGTCGGCTTTCTCAAGGCCAACAAAGAAGACTAAAAGAGAAACATCATTCTATTTAGAATGTAATAAAACTAATATTACTCATTTATTTCATAAATTTAACTATATTAATTTCCACAATTAATTATTAATGTCTAGTGCCTTTTGACTTAAAAGACGAGAGAGGTAAATGTTACAGACATATTATCATGGAACTGTTCAGTCTATTATTGATTTTTATTTCCACTTCACTTTTATCCAAGGAGACAGAACTATTTGCACTGTATTTATCAGTGGGACAATATTCATACAATACTATAACCTAGAAATAATTTAAAGGGGTGACTTGCAAGCCACCGCAGCACGAATTATGTGCGCAGCAACATCTGACTCAAATATTATGTTAATTAACAGTGAGCGGTGGTTTCAGACACTACTCTTATAAGACTCTTATTCTGAAAGAATGAAAGACCAAGTTGAAGGCGGAACGGTTCGACCAATCAGACGAAACCAGCGTTTCAGCTCCGCCCACAAGTGCGAATAAAATATTGAAGCCATAAACCGTTTTTTAATCCCCAAACGACAAAATGAGAAATCAAGTCAAAAACTCATTTTCCGTTTGTTAACCTAGATGGAATAACGAATAAACGAGCCATTTTTCCATTTCTCGTTATTGAATTCATGTTCTCTCACTTGAATCCTCTGGAGTATTTCGTTTTCTGTTTTTTAATTTAAAACGGATTTGGAATGGACGGAAGATACCCTGATTTCCGTCCATTCCAAATCCGTTTTCAATTAAAAAACAGAAAACGAAAAGACTCAAGATGATTCAAGTGAGAGAACATGAATTCAATAACGAGAAATGGAAAAAAGGGCTCGTTTATTCGCTATTTTTGACTTGATTTCTCATTTTGTGGTTTGGGGTTTAAAAAACGTTTTATGGCTTCAATATTTCATTCGCACTTGTGGGCGGAGCTGAAACGCTCATTCCATCTGATTGGTCCAATCGCTCCGCCTTCAACTCGGTCTTACATTCTTTCAGAATAAGAGTCTTATAAGAGTAGTGTCTGAAACCACCACTCACTGTTAATTAACATAATATTTGAGTTAGATGTTGCTGCGCACATAATTCGTGCCGCTGTGACTTGCAAGTCACCCCTTTAAATTATTTCTAGGTTATAGTATTGTATGAATATTGTCCCACTGTAAATACAGTGCAAATAGTTCTGTCTCCTGGGATAAAAGTGAAGTGGAAATAAAAATCAATAATAGACTGAACATTTCCATGAAAATATGTCTGTAACATTTACCACTCTCATCTTTTAAGTCAAAAGGCACTAGGTAGGTGTGTGTGTGACATTAATAATTAATTGTGAAAATTAATATAGTTAAATTTATTAAATAAATTAGAATTATTAGTTTTATTACATACTAAATTGAATGATGTTTCTCTTTTAGTCTTCTTTGTTGGCCTTGAGAAAGCCAACATATATTTGAACATTATTATCATTTATTATGAGAGTAATTGACAATGACTAAAATTTTAATGTTTCACCAAATTCAACTAAATTCAGCTCAGATCTTCAGACTCGTTTGAATCGTAGCTGTAAATGGTCAGACTTTTTCCTTCTCAAAAAATCCTAGTGACTTTCATTATCTGAGCAATGAAGGTCTTACACTTAATGTCCACCAGAGGGGGAGACAGGATTTATGTTTACATAAGTTTAAATGACAGATAAATACATTAATTTCATGTGTACTACCATGAATATGCCATATCTGACTAACACAGGTTCTTCAATGATAGATGGGGTGGTAGGGGGGTATACCTTAGCTCAATGACAGCTGTATAATATAAAACAACATTAACTACTGCAGCTGGTGCCAAATAAAAATGATTAAGTTTTGGAAAACTGCAAGTCAAATGTACTTGCACAAATGACTTGCTGTCACATAATACCCCCTATGCGTTGTTGGGGACGTTTTCGTCCACTAGGGGGTAAAGTTGAGTCTTATTTTGGCCACAACTTTCTCTGTGTTTCAGCTAATGGAATGATTTTTGGTGACAAATGTTATTTTGACACTTATTTTGGGAAAATGCTTGAAATTTTTCAAAAACTCAACAGTACACTGTGGGTAAATTCACTACCCTTTTGTTATTTTCGGGATGAAAACACCCACTAAATTAAAATGCTGTAAAAATGTCTCAGATAAAGAATTTTTTTTTTTTTTTTTTTTTTTTTGCATTATCTATTAATCACCCTCAGTCCTGATCAAAACTACCAAATGTTTAAAAAAAAATCCAAGATTTTAACTCTTTAATTACCAAGTTCATAAATGATGTCACTGATTTGGGAAGAAAAAACACACACAAAATGACTTATTTTCAATATAAAAAGTAACTGTGGACTGGATATTTTTTTACTTTTTATGACAGTCTTGGGCATGTCCAAGATTAGTAACAAGATTGGCTTTGATGTATTGTTAGTTTTTGTGCAGCATTAGATTTTAATTTGCTCTCCCTCATTTATTGTTGGTGGCTGTTTTTGCCCCATTGACTTCCATTATAACGACATTTTTTGCTTGCAAAGTCATGACACCATAAAATCATGAACTCTTGATTGTTGGTGGTTTTCCCTGTTGGGAAGAGGTAACATTTGTTATTTTTACAGTTGATCACTAGGTGGGACCATTAACCCTTTAGATAGGCCTGTGCAAAAAAAGGCTTAGTTTCTGGGTTATACGGAGTTATATTTTGAGTTATATGGAGTTTAGGGAGGCCGACCAGTTGGAGTGTAAAAGGGAAATGACGTGCTGTACAAAAAGTTGATGCAAATCCAAAAACGTTGTTTTATTGGAAGGTGCAAAAATATTTTCAGTGCAAAAGAGAAAACAAAAATAAACAAAAACTGTACAAAAAGAAAAGAAAACAGCAACAATGTGCTAATTTTGGCTAAACCAAACGACCCAAGTTTGCAACACTGCTCAGCATTAGAGTCCACAATCAGAACTGAACTTCTTTCAGTCATACAGCCTATTTATAGGCTGAAGCCCCGCCTATAGAGCATACCAACTACGTACAAACGTTTTAGTCTTTGAGTGATCAAATTAAATAATATAAACACCCAAAACAACAATCAAACCTTGGAAACAGGTAAAACAACAACCATTAACAGCAGAGCTGAACAACTAATCAAATGGCAAAAGAAGATTTTCCTAAATCCCATCCCCCTCTGACATCACACCAAAATGGTATCTTCCACAGGAAGTGTTGTGGCTATTGCTTTAAAAAGACAGATTTACCTGGATTATGGGTTTGGTCGTACAGAGGGTGAACCTGGAAGTTTAACTGCAAAAAGGTTTATGGAAAATATGTGAAAAATAAAGGTAATTATCCTATGAATTATTAAGTGTCCTGGTATTCTGTTATTTTTAGAAAAATGATAGCAAACTTTAAGGAAAACTATCAAGATTTGAAAACTATGACTAACACAGATGCAACAAACTTTAGATTAAATAAAACAACAACTCCATAAAACTTTCCTGAGGTGTACACAGATGTTAATGATGCCGGCAATGCACAGTTTCAGTGAAATGGGTGTATGTTTTAAAGTCCAAGTTTATATAGTCACCAGGCTAACCTGTGACATTTCCCCCCCCTTCCTCAGACACCTGAGGTGTCCTAGAGAGGTAATCTGCAGCACAATTTTGTGACCCAGCTTTGTACAAAATTTCAAAATCAAATGGTTGGATGGCTAAAAACCATCTGGTGATACGAGCATTTGTGTCTCTCATACGGCCTAACCAGGTCAATGCCCTGTGATCAGTCTCAAGTATGAATTTGCGTCCCAGCAGGTAGTATCTTAAAGCATCCAATGCCCATTTAATTGCCAGACACTCTTTTTCTACTGTAGAATACCTAGATTCACGGGGAAGGAGCTTTCTGCTGATGTAGGCAATTGGTTGGAGCTGCCCTTGACCTTCCTGAAGCAGTACAGCCCCAAGGCCACGCTCAGAGGCGTCCGTCTGTACAGTGAAAGTCTTTTCAAAGTTGGGACTCTGTAAAACAGGCTCTGTGCATAAAGAGCCCTTGAAAGCCCTTTCACTGTCCTGAGTCCAGTTAACTTTACTTGGCTTGTCTTTTTTAGTTAAATCAGTTAGGGTAACGGCTCGTTCAGAGAAGTTGGGGATAAAACGCCTGTACCACCCCACCAGTCCAAGGAAAGAACGGACCTGTTTCTTGGTCACTGGCCGTTCAGCATTCTTGATGGCCTCCACTTTGCCCACCTGGGGACGTATTACTCCATGACCTAGCACATACCCTAAGTATTGTGTTTCAGCCCTGGCTAGGGTGCATTTGTCTGGCCGGATGGTTAAACCAGCATTCTTAATTCTCAGTAGTACGTCCTTCAGATGACACATATGTTCCTGCCAAGTTTGACTATAGATGATTATGTCATCTAAGTATGCAGCAGCAAACTTCTCAGTCCCCCTAAGGATCTGGTCCATCATCCTTTGGAAAGTAGCTGGAGCTCCATGAAGGCCAAAGGCTAGGACACAGAACTGAAAATGTCCAAAGGGTGTTTTAAATGCGGTCACCTCCTTGCTCTGGACTTAGTGGAACCTGCCAATATCCTTTGCATAGGTCGAGTGTGGTGAGATACTTTGCTCTGCCAAGACTCTCTACTACCTCATCCACTCTTGGCATGGGATACGGGTCAAATTTGCTCACACTATTGAGTTTGCGAAAATCCAGACAGAATCTAAGAGTGCCATCCTTCTTGGGCACTAGGACAATGGGATTGCTCCATTCACTGGATGAAGGTTCAATCACACCAAGGCTTTGCATGGTCTCCAACTCCTCCTTCATAACTGGCAGAAGTCTTTCTGGGACCCGATATACTGGCTGACAAATGGGTTTGGGATCCTTGAGAGTTATGTGGTGGTGGATAACACTTGTTCTGCCAGGTGTTTCCATAAAAAGTTGGGCTGGAATACATTGTAGAAGTTCCTGCCTTTTACCATCTTCCAGGTGCTCAAAATTCAGCTGACTGTTCCCCTGACGACCAGGCAGGTATTGTTCCTCGATTTCCTCCTCTCCCTCAATGGATCTCACGAACAAAGCAGTTGCGGTTCCCACTTCTTCCTCAGACATAGGTTCTAATTGTGTTGAACGAGAATACCACTTCTTCAACATGTTAACATGGAAGATTTGCAAGGGCTGGGTCCTGGAGGGGATCTCTATCTCATATGTCACAGGACCCACTTTCCGCTTTATTTGGTAGGGGCCCTGCCACCTAGCCAGCAGTTTATGCTCACTCGTTGGTAACAACAACAATACCTTTTCACCTGGTTCAAATGCACGGGATCTGGCTGATCTGTCGTACCACTCTTTTTGCCGTTGTTGGGACTGCAGGAGATTTTCTCGTGCAAGGGTTGTTGTCTTTTGCAGATGCTCTTTCATCTTTAGCACATAGGAGATAATATTTTTCTTGTCTGGTTTATCATTAGCCTCCCAACTCTCCCTTAGTACATCCAGAGGCCCTCTGACATCGTGAGCATACAACAGTTCAAATGGCGAGAACCCTGTGGAGGCATGAGGCACCTCTCGATATGCAAACAGGAGGAATGGAAGCCACTTGTCCCAGTCCTTGCCCGTGTCAGACACATATTTTCTCAGCATTGTTTTCAAGGTCTGGTTAAAACGTTCAACAAGACCATCAGTCTGTGGATGGTAGGGGGTGGTCCATACTCTTTTTATGCCTAGCAATTGATATACCTTTTGTAGGGTGTGGCTCATGAAGTTTGGGCCCTGATCTGTGAGCACTTCCTGAGGTATGCCTACCTGCGAGAAAAAACGTAGGAGTACAGTGGCTATTTGCTTAGCTGTGACCTCTCTTAGTGGGTATGCCTCAGGGTATCTGGTAGCATAATCGCAAATAACCAAAATAAATCGGTTCCCTCTCTGACTCTTTTCCACAGGCCCAACTATGTCCACCCCTATTCGCTTAAAAGGAGTGTCAACTACAGGAAGTGGTATAAGGGGTGCGTAGGCAGGAGTACGGCCTGTAGTGAGCTGGCATTCTGGACAAGATTTACAGAACTCCTTAACCTCACTGTACATCTTTGGCCAGTAAAATCTTTTTGCAATTCGCATTAATGTCTTCATAAAAGCCAAATGACCTGCCCAGGGAATAGAATGTCCAAGTTCTAATACCTCCTTCCTGTATGCTTTAGGTACTATTAGCTGCAGTCCCTCTTCCTTACTCTGTCGGTACAAAAGACTATTTTGTACAACAAAAGTCTCACCAAGCAAAGACAGAACACCATCATTTTCCTCAGCCTGTTTAAAACATTCAGTCAAGGTTAAGTCCTTACGCTGAAGTTGGGCTAGATTACCAGGGAAAACTAAGTCTGCTTCAGTGAGTTCGGGTTCTTCTACCCCTTCCTCAGCTTGCTCTGAAGTTTCCAACAACCCTTCAACCCATTCCCTGCGTTTCTGTAGCCTTTCCTGCTCTGTAGGCCGTGACTCACCTAAGATAGTCTCAGAGCTGAAGGGCATTTCGTGCAGAATGTCTGGTGTTATTTCTTGGGGCTGTGGAATCTGACTAAGCTGCTTGGCTTGGGCCCTTGTGACAACGCCACACCATACAGTCTCTTGCAGCAATTCAGCTAATACAGGGAAGTCAGTACCTAACAGTACAGGATAGGGCAGCTTGCTTGCAACACCCACATTCATCAGATAGGACTGATTACAGACCTCAATATAAACCTCAGCAGTAGGCAACTCAGTGCTATCCCCATGCACACAGCAAACTGTCACTGCGTCTCCTTCACTCCAGGAATCTCTGGGTATATATTGGGCCTGGACCAGTGTATGAGAACAACCTGTGTCCACCAACGCAGAAAGCGGTTTACCATTTAACAGTACAGTGATGACTGGCTCTCGATCGGGCTGTGTTCTTAACTGTTCTGGCCGGGGCATATAACAAAGACTAGCTGTCTTGGGCTTCTTGAGCGGGCAAAGGGGCCTAGTGTGACCTGGCTCACCACAGTTATAACATATGACAATCTCTCCCTTAACTGTTGTCTGGGGCATTGTGGCCAATGTTGGGGGTTTAAAATGTCTGGGCTTAAATATTTTAGGGCCTCTTTGAGAGTGTGAACCTCCCCCCAACCCATCAGACTTACCCTGCAAAGGGTGCAAGATGCCAGCATATCGAGTAGTTCCAGGTCCCTTCCGGGCAGCAATGTAGGCCTCAACCAATGTTGCAGCCTCTGCAGCGGTGTCGGGATCTCTTTCCTTTACCCAAGTCCTCACCTCAGGGTACAACACTCGCAGGTACTGCTCCAGCACCAGGGACTCCATAATGTCCATCTTATTACTTTGCTCATAGTGTACCCATTTGGAGAACAAGTCCTTGAGTCAGATGTAGAGTTCCGTAGGGGTTTCATCGGCAGGGGTACTAAGGGACCGAAATCTCAACCGGTATGTCTCTGCACCAATTTCATATTTTTTTAGATTTTTAGCACTTCGGGCCTTGCCAGTTAACAAGGGAATAAGACGAACGGCCCAGTCATCCCTTGGCCACTGATACACCTCTGCAAGTCTTTCAAAAGTTGTAAGGTAGTGTTCAATATCATCACTGTCCTCCAGCTTGGCTATTCGAGGTTCATGGTCTATCACCCGATTAGCAGCTCCTGCCGAAGCTCCAGTTCTTGTCCGCTCCATGTCTAGCTGCATTTGGGTGACCTGGTGGCTGAGGACCTTGTAATTTTGTTCACAGCGAGAAGTCTCCCTCTCCTGCCTTTCATCCCGGTCCTTTTGATACTGCATGAATGACTGAAACATTTGTGCCAGCGCTGTGATGGCAGCATCTCCCCCAGTGATTGAGATTTCTGCAGGCAACAATCTCTCCTCATCAACACCTCCAGCAGCAGCTTTATCCATTACTGCATCTGTGCCCTCTACAGGCTGACCCCTCGTTTTAGGTGGCATGTCAGCAGGGCATTACCTTATGTAAGCACGTCACTCACTGGTGGGAGGATCCCACTTCTGACACCATATGTAGGGAGGCCGACCAGTTGGAGTGGAAAAGGGAAATGACGTGCTGTACAAAAAGTTGATGCAAATCCAAAAACGTTGTTTTATTGGAAGGTGCAAAAATATTTTCAGTGCAAAAGAGAAAACAAAAATAAACAAAAACTGTACAAAAAGAAAAGAAAACAGCAACAATGTGCTAATTTTGGCTAAACCAAACGGCCCAAGTTTGCAACACTGCTCAGCATTAGAGTCCACAATCAGAACTGAACTTCTTTCAGTCATACAGCCTATTTATAGGCTGAAGCCCCGCCTATAGAGCATACCAACTACGTACAAATGTTTTAGTCTTTGAGTGATCAAATTAAATAATATAAACACCCAACACAACAATCAAACCTTGCAAACAGGTAAAACAACAACCATTAACAGAGACAGAGCTGAACAACTAATCAAATGGCAAAAGAAGATTTTCCTAAATCCCATCCCCCTCTGACATCACACCAAAATGGTATCTTCCACAGGAAGTGATGTGGCTATTGCTTTAAAAAGACAGATTAACCTGGAAGTTTAACTGCAAAAAGGTTTGTGGAAAATATGTGAAAAATAAAGGTAATTATCCTAAGAAGTATTAAGTGTCCTGGCATTCTGTTATTTTTAGAAAAATGATAGCAAACTTTAAGGAAAACTATCAAGATTTGAAAACTATGACTAACACAGATGCAACAAACTTTAGATTAAATAAAACAACAACTCCATAAAACTTTCCTGAGGTGTACACAGATGTTAATGATGCCGGCAATGCACAGTTTCAGTGAAATGGGTGTATGTTTTAAAGTCCAAGTTTATATAGTCACCAGGCTAACCTGTGACATGGAGTTTAACAGCAAATTATAGTGTGTGTGTGTGTGTGTGTGTGTGTTTGAGAGAGAGAGAGAGAGAGAGAGAGAGAGAGAGAGTGTGTGTGAGAGAGACCTTTGTGCACTTACCTTGATGTATCTGAAAAAATCCAAATATGCACCTCATGCTCTCAGAACTACATGGACTAAACAATAAAAAAAAAGAAGTGTGCTTATGCACCTGCTGTCTTTTGATGGTGAAAAGTACGGATGGCCTATGTGTGAAATGCTTGTCTTTTCTTGATGGTGAAGCCAGTTTAAAACCTTTAAATCTTATAAAAAAAAAAACTACTTTGAACATAATTGATTATGGACCAAAATGCAATACCAACTTCAAATAAGCAGCAACTCGCTGGAGGGGTCAAGCTGCATAATCATTTCTAAAACTTTGGTTCAAGTGAAGCCCTTTCTCGTATTGCTTGCTGCTCTTCTCACCATCAAATGACCAGCAGGATGGCATGCAAGTGTATAAATCCATGTACTTTGTTTTTGTTTAGTCTATACTTATCACCACCATTAAAAGGCAGCAGGTGCATAAATACACTTTTGTTTACTCCATGTAGTTCTGAGAGCTGAGGTGTACATTTAGATTTTCTCAAATACATCAAGGTAAGTGCGCAAAAGTCTCTCTCTCTCTCTCTCTCTCTCTCTCTCTCTCTCTTACACACAATATAATTTGCCGTTATACTCCATATAACTCCATATACAAGTCAGAAACTAAGCTTTTTTTGCACAGGCCTATCTAAAGGGTTGATGGTCCCACCTAGTGATCAACTGTAAAAAATAACAAATTTTACCTCTTCCCAACAGGGAAAACCACAAACAATCAATCATGCATGATTATGTGTCATGGCTTTGCAATCAAAAATGTCATTATAATGGATGTCAATGGGGCAAAAACATGCTTATATCTAATGCTTATAGCAGTTTAATTGAGTGGATGTTTTCATCCCGAACATAATGAAAGGGTAGTGTTTTTGAACAATGCACAAGGGATACATAATAATTTTTATTTGGCACCAGCCGCAGTTTATGTTGACAGCTAGCAGGAGTTTGGTGGGGTGTGAGGTCTGTTTTGACCAATGGATGGAGACCTCAAGGCGGTGGCCTAAATGCTGATCTGAAGATTTTGTCTTTATAGATTACAGTTTACATTGTACTTACTGAAGTACACCTCTGCATGCAGATACCCAACTGTACAAATTCATTTATAGATTTAAAACCCAGTCCTGAACCGGGAGAACCATGTTCTGCAGAGTTCAGTTCCAACAAACTTGCTTGGACATTGCTACTGATCCTGAAGACCTTGCTTAGCTTAGGTGTGTTTATTTGGGGTAGCTAAACTTTGCAGGACACTGGCCATCCAGGAGGAGGACTGAGAGTCCTGACATAAGCACTTTACATTCAGTGCATGTGATTTATCAACACCGAGTACATCTTAAAATGTACAGCTCATGAAAAATAAAAGTTCCAGTTGGACAAACATTAAATGCATAAACCAGTGTGAATAAAAAATAAATCTTACAATAAATTTGGAGGTATGTTGAAAAAGCCAGAATGGGAAGTTTTAAAGTACAGCTTGAAGTGTGAAGTTTATTCTTGTACACAGACATGGCATATTCATGGTAGTACACATGAAATTAATGTATTTATTTGTCATTTAAACTTACGTTAATAGAAATCCTGTCTCCCCCTCTAGTGGACCTTAAGTGTAAGACCTTCTTTGCTCAGATAATGAAAGTCACTACGATTTTTTGAGAAGGAAAAAGTCTGACCAGTTACAGCAACGAGTCTGAAGATCTGAGCTGAATTTGGTGAAACATTAAAATTTTAGTCGTTGTCAATTACTCTTATAATAAATGATAATAATTTTCAAATATATGTTGGCTTTCTCAAGGCCAACAAAGAAGACTTAAAGAAAAAACATCATTCAATTTAGTATGTAATAAAACTAATAATTCTAATTTATTTAATAAATTTAACTATATTAATTTTCACAATTAATTATTAATGTCACACACACACCTACCTAGTGCCTTTTGACTTCAGGAGACAGAACTATTTGCACTGTATTTACAGTGGGACAATATTCATACAATACTATAACCTAGAAATAATTTAAAGGGGTGACTTGCAAGTCACAGCAGCACGAATTATGTGCGCAGCAACATCTGACTCAAATATTATGTTAATTAACAGTGAGCGGTGGTTTCAGACACTACTCTTATAAGACTCTTATTCTGAAAGAATGTAAGACCGAGTTGAAGGCGGAGCGATTGGACCAATCAGATGGAATGAGCGTTTCAGCTCCGCCCACAAGTGCGAATGAAATATTGAAGCCATAAACCGTTTTTTAAACCACAAACGACAAAATGAGAAATCGATCCAAAAACTCGTTTTCCTTTTGTTAACCTAGATGGAATAACGAATAAACGAGCCATTTTCAATTTCTCGTTATTGAATTCATGTTCTCTCACTTGAATCGTCTTGAGTCTTTTCGTTTCCTGTTTTTTTAATTGACAACGGATTTGGAATGGACGGAAGGTCCGTGTACGTTTTGATAGTTTGTTTTCCAATTTGAAATGAAATAAGCAGAAACGAGAAAACGGCCCCTTTATTCGTTTTTCGTTTTTTTTTAAAAAACCGAAAAACGAGATTTCGGCTTGATTTTTCGTTTTTTAGTTCAGAGGCATAAAACGAATAAATGACTTCAAAATCCGTTTTCCACATGTGGGCGGTCCTAAGACGCCCCCTTCCGCCGATTGGTCAAGCAAATCTGAGCATGTGACGTCATCAGTTGTCGCTCAGGTCTGTTCAACAAAATAATAGTCCTCTAACGTTACTATGGCTACCGATTCTTAAACTGTGTAGGGCAGGTCCTGTTGGGCTTTCTTCTGTGCAACTTTACGCGTTTCACAGAAATCTTTACATCAGGAATATTAAATATTAGTCTGCCACCAGCCCGTTTTAATTAGCGGTGCGGAGTTAAATCTGTGTGGTGAAGCTGCGCTAGACAGCGCCGAGCGGGAGAGGATCAATGACCAGTATTCGGTCAGCAGTCAGAACTTGGGTACCGATGATGGGGAAATACATTTTTACTGAAAATGACCACGCGAGTATGATTGACAGGACGATAGCGGAGACAATTAAAAGCGCAATATAACGTCTGTTAACGTTAAAAAATAGTCTGTTAAAATATATATATATATATATATATATATATATATATATATATATATATATAAAATATAATTAATATATTATATAAAATATAAAAAATATATTAATATAATATATTAATATAATAATCTCAATATATTAATATAATTTGTCTTTGTTTTTAATAAAATAATTGTGAACCACAAACCGAGCCTTCGTTTTAAAGGGCGATTTCCAAATATATTTTATTTATTTGTTATAATATGGGTATTTTATGTCACCCGTCTTATTAGTTTGATTATAGTAGGCTATACGCAATTTTTTTTTAAATTATTGTACTATTTTACTGTTGTTGTTTTTTTTATTAACAATATATCATAACAACTTAAAAAGATAAAAATCTACAGAAGAGATTAACAAATAACATTGGTGTTGTCATAAGTTAACTAATCAATGGGAAATTTTCCTCACCGGCACAACCCTATTCTTAATGTTGGCTACATGTTACAGATTTAATGTTGAGCACATAATGTTAAAGGCTTCTTAAATACCATCACATTGAGTTGAAGAGTCAAGAAGGATGTGTTAATTTATTCAATCTTTCATTAGTTGGTGACCCGGTGTGATTATAATAGCATAAATAAAAAAAAACACGTAATAGGCTATGTATGCCAATAGACAAAACACATCTGCTTTATATATATATATATATATAAAACACCAGCAGTTGGTGGCAAGTAACCCTGATAATGTTTAAATACCAATTTACTCATTTAGGCTCACAATAAGCAGATTACATAATTATACCATGAAAAAAAAAATATATATATATGTGTGTGTGTGTGTGTGTGTGTGTGTGTGTAAAAGCAAGAAGTCCAGTCCTGGCTGTATAATCAAACAATAAAACGAGAAACAATGAATGCAATCAAGAACATTTTTTATTCCACAGGAACTTGATCCAGTTCACTTGTTAAAGGATACTCCACTTTAAAATAAATTCTGTCATCATATACTCACTCTCATGTTTTTTTCAATCCTTTATGAATTTCTTTCTTAAGCATGAATTCGAACAAGATCAATTAGTATTTTCAAAGCATTTTGGAACTCTTCTTGTTGGAAATTGACAACACGTTCATTTACATTTACATTTATTCATTTAGCTGACGCTTTTATTCAAAGCGACTTACAATTGCTATATATGTCAGAGGTCGCATGCCTCTGGAGCAACTAGGGGTTAAGTGTCTTGCTCAGGGACACATTGGTGGCTCACAGTGGATTCAAACCCGGGTCTCTCACACCAAAGGCATGTGTCTTATCTACTGCGCCAACACCACCCCCTCATCGTTCAAAAAGAGACGCAATGTCAGGACACTGCAATAGAGAACTGCCTCTCCACAGCAACCTGGTCCTCTGTTGACTGAAATGGATTCTGCCCAAAAGTTGAAACTGGTGTCAATGAAGATCTTGCTTCACGGTCATACCAGTCTGCATCCTCCACTGCATTTGGGAAAAGATCCACAGATACTCTCTTTTGGCATCCTCCATGAGCCAAAACATTAGGAACCCCCTTTTCTAATAATAATAATAATAATTAGACAAAAGAATATGTATCTTATCAACATAATTTCAGTAATTTGATAAGGAAAGGGACTTTTAACAGATGATAGAAGGTAATTTACAAAATCGGAGGCATTCTTGACTCTGACACAGTCACGGCCTGTGGCATTTACATTGGCAGTCGATTGATTCAATTACATATGCCTGTACTCTGTAAGATTTACTGCGATAATTAACAGGGCCTATCATGAAATAATATTTGCCAAAAGTGTTAGATTTTCCTGAATGCGCTGTAGAATAATTTACATCCAAAGATTTTCAACATTACAATTTTTAGAGGAAACGTTCTTGAACTAAAAATAGCAAAAGGGAGACAGACACATTAACTGTCATAAATGGTTAATGAAAAGGGTCAACTCCAGATACTGTACATCTAATTGGGTGTCAACTCTGTCAATTTTTTCTGTCATAAAATTTTGTGGTTACCATTGTGCTGAAGAGTATTGCTGTCAATTGCGATTTTCACTTTGATTGAACTCATGAGCAGGTGCACATGTGTCGAATGTGTCCATCCTGAGCAAGCATTAATGGAAATTGTATGTTAAGTCAATGTAACTCAATTAGGTTATAACGGCTTTCCCGTTTTATGTTTCAACGAACTGATTGAAGTAGGTCACAACGACGACATTAGAATTTCTACGTAGAATCAGGTAGAAATACCTCCTTAAAGCAACCAGATTTAAGATCCACTGCTCTAGAGGTCCAAGATTGTATGTAATAAACTAACTTCCTTAACTGTATGTAGCTGTTGTGCTAGTCTAATTGTTTTCCTTTTTTTCCTTTTAAATAAAAAGAATCACACAATTGAAAGAATATGGCCTGAAGTAAATAACAGAGTGAATTATCCAGTGAAAGGGGCACTGATGCAATTAGTGAACCAGGAGGAACTGGACATGGAAGATGACCCGAAACGTTATTGTGCGTCTGCACTATCTTGTCAGGTTACTACAGTTGGTCTTGACCGTGTGGTGCAGTCCTGGTATGCTCACCGGATTCCAGGTAAAACAAAGTTTAAGTGTGAATTATGTAATAGGCATGTGCAAGTATCAACATTTCATATCACAGTAATTACTTAAGGTTCAAGTTTTTTTATAGTATTGCAATAAAGAACAGGTTTTAAAAAAATTGTCTTTGTTAATGACAAGTTTCAATTTTTGTGATGTATATTAAAATATCATGCAATATGGCAAAAAAGTATAAGTTTCAGATTTAAGAAACAAAATTAACCTAAATAAGCTAAATGCTAATTTAAATAACCATAATGCAAACATTAAATGAAAACAACACTTTGTAAAAAAGATAAAATTGTGGTTGCTTGCCCATTTATGATCAATCAGATCAGCCACAAGCTAATAAATTTCAGCAAAGAATTTATTAACAAAGCAAGGGAATATTCTAAAATGCTTACAGTTTTTTTATTCAACTGCTTACACACAAAATTATTATGTCACACAATTTCTAAAACCAATTTCTAAAGACACTCAGACACCAGAACCACACACTAAATCTGCAAAACCATACACAAATGTTTGGCCTTTTACTCAGTTTTCAATTTCGTTAAACACTTTTTGCAAAACACAACACACAATTTTCTATACAACACACAAAAATCTGACAGGAAGTTTCTTGATTTCCTTTTATAAACACAACCAATCAAAATGCCACACTAATTCATCAGTGCCTCACACTAACTCCTCACATGTGCAGACACTTGTTGCTTTACCTAACAATGCAGACAGAGTACAAGAGGACTAGTTTGACTAATAGGAGTTGGAAGGGGAGCAAGGGAAGGAAGAGGACGAGTCAGAAATGGAGGACAAGGAACAAGAAGAGTGGTCTCGAATGAGATTAGGGCTACAGTAGTCATTCATGTGATAAACCATGGTTTAACAATGAGAGAGGCTGGACTGAGAGTAGAAAGAAATTCATAAAGGATTGAAAAAACATAAGAGCAAGTATATGATGACAGAATTTATTTTAAAGTGGAGTATCCTTTAACAAGTGAACTGGATCAAGTTCCTGTGGAATAAAAAATGTTCTTGATGGCATTCATTGTTTCTCGTTTTATTGTTTGATTATACAGCCAGGACTGGACTTCTTGCTTTTACACACACACACACACACACACACATAAATATTTATTTTAATTTTTTCATGGTATAATTATGTAATCTGCTTATTGTGAGCCTAAATGAGTAAATTGGTATTTAAACATTTTCAGGGTGACTTGCCACCAACTGCTGGTGTTTTTTTTTTATATATATATTAAAAGTAGTGTTTCATGTTGTCACTTCACATTTAATAGCCTCTTAGAATGAAATTGCAATGTAAATTCACAGTGCCTCCTTTGAGCTGCAATAGACAGTGTGTAAAGTACATCTAAAGCCAGGTGCCAATAAAGCTGTGGTGATATACAACACGCTTTAAGAAAAGTTTATTTCCATCACACTGTAAAGTGATCTAGAGGAAAAGCAGATGGGTTTGGCCTATTGGCATACATAGCCTATTACGTGTTTTTTTTATTTATGCTGTTATAATCACATCGGGTCACCAACTAATGAAAGATTGAATAAATTAACACATCCTTCTTGTTTGTTTGTATATATATATATATATATATATTTATTTATTTATTTATTTTTTTGTTAACAGACGTTATATTGCGCTTTTAATTGTCTTCGCTATCGTCCTGTCAATCATACTCGCGGGTAATTTTCAGTAAAAATGTATTTCCCCATCATCGGTACCCAAGTTCTGACTGCTGACCGAACACTGGTCATTGATCCTCTCCCGCTCGGCGCTGTCTAGCGCAGCTTCACCACACAGATTTAACTCCGCACCGCTAATTAAAACGGGCTGGTGGCAGACTAATATTTAATATTTCTGATGTAAAGATTTCTGTGAAACGCGTAAAGTTGCACAGAAGAAAGCCCAACAGGACCTGCCCTGCACAGTTTAAGAATCGGTAGCCATAGTAACGTTAGAGGACTATTATTTTGTTGAACAGACCTGAGCGACAACTGATGACGTCACGTGCCCAGATTTGCTTGACCAATCGGCGGAAGGGGGCGTCTTAGGACCGCCCACATGTGGAAAACGAATTTTGAAGTCATTTATTCGTTTTATGCCTCTGAACTAAAAAACGAAAAATCAAGCCGAAATCTCGTTTTTCGGTTTTTTCAAAAAAACGAAAAACGAATAAAGGGGCCGTTTTCTCGTTTCTGCTTATTTCATTTCAAATTGGAAAACAAACTATCAAAACGTACACGGACCACGGAAGATACCCTGATACCCAAAAAAAAAAAAAAAAAAAATAAGAATAATATTATTTGAATGTCAAATTTTCAAATCGAATACCAACCCACCTAACGAATATTCGGGTCCGTTCCATATTTATTTATTTTTAAATCTATGCACTATGAATACGTACTTATGAGTCCATTCTTCATTAAAACTATGGTTCTCTGAATCAACTTTTCGCTTAAGGCTCTTTGAGAGTGCCATTTTTTCATTTAAATATATTCAGAAGCAAACTACAACCTGCATGTGACAGTGATGGACAGCTTGACAGCCTCACAAATATGAAGCCTAAAATATCGCTATCGCCCCCTGGTGGCTCGCTGCAGTACAGGTAATATGTAAAAAAATAACATAAATTTGGAATTAGAATTAGTATATCAAATAATAACATATTAGAATACAATTCAAATTGTATTTTATATTACGAGTATCTGGCCCTTACAGTGTCTGCAGAGAAAAATTCTGGCCCTTTGACAAATATTGTTGATGACCCCTGCTATACACTGTAAAATCCAACAGCTGTTCTAACAAACTCTCATTAATCTGGTTCATCGACTTCAATTTGTACATCACCAGAGGTCACTAACTCATCACATTGACTTTCTCACAACACAAACTGATGCACATCACATTGGACTACATTTCCTATATACCACTTCACTAATAACAGCACACCTGTGTCCAATTAGACACACTACTTGAGAGGCAGTCAGTACCTGTTGTAGTTGCAGAGTATGCTTTTACTCATTTCCCAAAGTCTCCTTGAATGTTGAACTTTAAATACAACTGAATAATTTGAGAGAGTCACATATGTAAGCTGTTATCATAAATTGATGTTGATTTTCCAATGCATTTTTTTTTGTCTTGTTTCCTGCAAGGGGAGCTGGAGGTGTAAGTCAATGTGCTGAAGCAGGATCTGGAAATTACATCAAACAAATCTCTGAAACTTCTGCTAAAAGCAAACCAGATGAGTCCATGCGTATTTATACAATATTCATATGTTATTATATTATTATATAGTATATAATATTACAGATGGAGGCGTTTGAGACACTTCATCAGTTCCTGAAGGAGGTTGAGGAGCAGAAGAGAGTCAAAATTCATAAGAACACTGTCATTAGTGCTGACAAACAAACAAACAAACATTCCTTATTTGCCCTATTACACAGCATACACATCATGAAAGCTAGTTTAATTTCCATTCATGTTGTCTGTGTTGAGTTACAAACAACACAACAGCTTTGAGACTCACCCGAGATGATGATGATGATGATGATGATGATGATGATGATCTGCACCACTAGAGGGAGAACAAGACGAGAAAGAGACAAGAGTCAACTTTGACCAGGTGACTAAATGAAAGTAAAAGAAAGGATAATACTTTGAGTTTAATTATGTGCCTGGACTTTTAAGTGGCAGCACAGTGCGGTAAGTTCAGAACTTGTTCTTTATGTAACCACATACAATAGATTTTAGATAATTGTGATGGTAAGTTTTTGTGAATTTAAATATTTTTTTGTTTTGCCAGAATTATTGTAAACTTTTAAACTGTACTAATTATACTATTTATCAGACAATATCAATAAACCAATGATTTTTTATTATCTTGCACAAATGACAGAATATGAGATTCTTGTTAAAAGTCATGATGTGTACTTTAAAAAATTCTGTAGTTTTTATATATTTGTTTTAGCGTACAGTACAAACAAAGTACAGCTTAGTTCTGCATTTCTTTTGTATCACAGGTACGACATTATAACTAAACCTATACTGCTTTTCTACTGCAGGTAAATATCCATAATTGTACTGTCACAAACATTAAAAGCTGAATGAACAGTGTGGAATGGAAAAAAAAATTGAGCTAATATTTATAAATTATTACATATTTTCTGTGAATACACACTACAAATGATGTATGACAGTTCCTCACACAAGCTAATCTTGAGTTACCTTTGAGTTTGAGTTGATCAGGAGCTATGTGCTTTCTTTTAGTTAGTTTTATTTCTGCACTCCCAGAATACACTGAACTGAGTTAATCTGAGTAAAAACTCATTGTGCAGAACATTATCATTTGTACTACACAAAACTGCACATTTTGCTTAACAAGTGAGTATCCAAAGATAATGAAAATTTTTAACTTTATCTTTTATAATGAATTTTGAAATCAGTGAGGGATATGTTTATCTCATTTAATCTCGTTACTTTAAAGGAGCAATACAGAAGTGCTTACATGTGTTGTGAGTTTATTTAATTAAAATGTGACATTTTTATACATATACATTTAGAATTTGAGGAAAGTGCTTCCAAAATGAGTTTCCATGAGAAAAGAGAGAATGAAGACACCTCCAGTGACTCCAGGTATGGCATCAGCACTTTTGCATTTTTTTATGAAGGTTATTTATATCTCTGTAACTCAGACAGTAGAGCACAGCTCTCACAATGACAAGATCATGGGTTTGATTTCTGTAGACTTATTCACACTGCACCAACAGATTCTGAACAGCGCTATAAGACAAATTTGTTGGGTTTGTTGGATCAGTGTATTACCCATGTTGGCTTCTGTTGCCATGTTCAATCAGTATTTGATGGGTTGCCAAACTTTAATCTGGTGATTGTTTGCATTGGTTGATGTCTGTCAGTGCTGTGTCCAATAAACTGAATGTATCTTAACTAAATTAATAGCCAATATATTGTTGTTCTTTTATTATTATTATGTAATGTCTGTATATTTTATTTAACAAATTGTCCCCTTGGAATTATAAGGTTCTATCTGACATTTTTGTCCAAATTGAGTTATTCACACATTCTTATTCTGTGACAATTTATTTACATTATGTGATGTTATATTTTAAGTTGTGTACATTTTGGGATTTTTTTTATTGAAAAAACAAAAAGGTTCTATCTACAGAAGTCTATGGAACACAAAAACTTTAAAGCTCAATATCTCAAAACTACTCAGAACGCAGATAGAACCCTATAATTCCAAGGGGACGAAATACAACAATAATAATTAAAATAGCTTTAATAAGTATAACAATACTGAATGGTAAATAAAAGGGGGAAAATCATTAAAGTACAATGTTTATCTCTTTATGAAATAGTGCAAATGTGTATCTTAATATACAATAATACAGTGTGTGTCTGTGTGTGTGTGTGTGTGTGTGTGTGTGTGTGTGTGCTCAAATATACTATGCATACTTGTTTGTCTTTTGTCACTATCAACAGAAATACGAGACTGAGATCAGAATCTGCAGGAACCTGCAGCAGTGTGTCTGTGAAGAGTACACAATCCATGCTTATATACCCTTCATTCAGTGATGGAACAGGAACCTCTGCCCCAGAGTCAGTATATTTAGCTGCTGATTTACTGAAGTTTCATTTAAGAAACCCTAATTAACACTAAATGTTCTCAAAAATATGCAACATATACTATCCACATTGATAGGTTTCTGAAAATCTTCAACAGCCTTTATGATTACCGTATTTGCCATTTTGGCTGTTCTTTCTTTTAATTTCAGCAATGTGGAGAAAAATGATAGATTTGCATCCCACAATCAGACTAACTTCAGACAGGAAAGACCTGAAGCAGTCCTGCAGAGAGTCAAAGAACACAAAACCAGCATGAAGAAGAAATATGAACACTTATTTGAGGGAAACAAACTACAAGGAAATGAAACCCTTTTGAACAGGATCTTCACACAGCTCTACATCATAGAAGGAGAGAGACAAGGAGTGAATGAAGAACATGAGGTTTTACAGATGGAGAAAACACCCAGAACACAACACAATCCAATCAGCTGTAATGACATCTTTAAACCATTACCTGAACCAGGATGTGAAGAGAAAGAGAAAATCAAGACTGTTCTTACTAAAGGCATCGCTGGAATTGGAAAAACTGTCTCTGTGCAGAAGTTCATTCTGGACTGGGCCGAGGGAAAAGACAATCAGGATGTAGATTTCATGTTTGTGTTTTCATTTCGAGAGATGAACTTGATTTTAGATCATCAGTACAGTCTTCACAGACTTCTGCTGGACTTTCATCCTGAGCTTCAAGATCTGGACTCAAAGATTTACGAGGAGTGTAAAGTTGCGTTCATCCTAGATGGTCTGGATGAAAGCAGAAACAAGCTGATGTTTTCAGATGATGAGAAAGTTTGTGATGTGAATGAATCTTCATCAGTGTGTGTGTTGATGTCAAGCCTCATCAGAGGAGATCTGCTTCCCTCTGCTCTCATCTGGATCACCTCCAGACCAGCAGCAGCCAATCAGATCCCCTCCAAATACATTAACCGTGTGACAGAAATTCAGGGATTTAATGACCCTCAAAAAGAGGAATATTTCAGGAAGAGAATCAGTGACCAGGATCAAGCCAGCAGAATAATCTTACACATCAGAAGAGCAAGAAGCCTTCACATCATGTGCCACATCCCCGTCTTCTGCTGGATCTCATTCACTGTGCTTCAAAACCTCTTTAAAGAAGATCTCAGTGCAGAAATCCCTCAAACTCTGACTGAAATGTACATCCACTTTCTGCTGATCCAGATTAAGAGAAAGTCTGACGAAAGAGATCCAGAGAAACTCCTGAAGTCTGACAGAGAAGTGATTGTAAAACTTGCTGAAGTGGCTTTCAATCAGCTGATGAAGGGCAATGTGATGTTCTATGAGGAGGACCTGATTGAAAGTGGCATAGACGTCACTGACGCCTCTGTGTTTTCTGAGATTTGCACTGAGATCTTTAAGAAAGAATCAGTGATTCATCAGAGGAAAGTCTACTGCTTCATTCATCTGAGCGTTCAAGAGTTTTTTGCTGCTATCTATGTGCTTTATCGCTATTTAAGCAGCACAATGAAAGCTCTGAAGGTTTTGGATGTAATGCACAATTTGCATAAAGGTGCAGTAGATAAAGCTTTAGAAAGTAAAAATGGACACCTGGATCTGTTCCTGCGGTTTTTGCTGGGCATCTCACTGGAGTCCAATCAGAGACTCTTAGGGGATCTGCTGACACACACAGAAAACAGCTCAGAGAGCATTGGTAAAACCACACTTTACATTAAAGAGAAGATCAAAGATGGACAAGCAGTCTCCACTGAAAGATCCATCAATCTGTTCCTCTGTCTGCTGGAAGTGAAGGATCAGACTCTGTCCAGAGAGATTCAGGAGTTTGTGAAATCAGAAAAACATTCAGAGAAGAAACTCTCTCCATCTCACTGCTCAGCAATCGCCTACATGCTTCAGATATCAGGGGAGGTGCTGGATGAGCTGGATCTCAAGAAATACAATACATCAGATGAAGGTAGAAGAAGACTGATATCAGCTGTGACCAACTGCAGAAAAGCTCTGTGAGTGTTTAACCTATGTCCTTTCTGATTGGAGTTATACTTTTCTACCCTGTTAAAACAGCAAATGCTGGTTAGGTATGATTTAATGCATGGCTGCTGGTTTGAGCTGGTTTAAGCTGTCCATGTGCTAGTTCTAAACTGATCCTAAGCAACTAGCTCCTGCTCAGTAACAGCTTAGAACCAGCACATGAACACCTAACAACCAGCTTAAACCAACATAACTAACCAGCCTGTACCATTTTTTTTCAACCGGGTTTTGTTTTGCTTATTTTTAGAATATTCCGATCTGTTTAAAAGCAATTAAATAGACATTGCAATGCTAATTGTAGAATTGGTTTAGAATTTGATTATTTTGTGTTCTGTTCTGTTTCAGTTTTACTGGCTGTAATCTCACTGATGAACATTGTAAAATTGTGTCATCCGCTCTACAATCGTCAAACTCTGTCCTTAGAGAGCTGGACTTGAGTAACAATGACTTGCAGGATTCAAGAGTGAAGCTGCTCTCTGATGGGCTGAAGAGCCAAAACTGTAAACTGGAGATACTGAGGTCTTTTACAACATCACTCATTCATAATTTCTCAAGATTTCTAAAAGCAGCAGGTCTTTAAGATCAGTTATCACCAAACACTTTCCCTCTCTCTGCCAATTAAATCTTTAAAATTAAGCTGACAGGGGAGATGGTGTCAGGTTTGGGAAGTTTGCCTAAAGACTTGATGATATCTGATTTAAAAAAAAAAAAAAAATCTTTCTGCAATGTCGATAGATTACGCTAATATAATATGTCTGCAGACTATTTTACTTTTTGTGACCAAAGTTCAGCACAAAGTTCAAAATTGTGTTTTTAATGTGCTGTCAAGTTAAAAATATTTAGATTAAATTTTTCAAGATGTTGTGTTGGATTTTTCTTTTCACTTCAGAGCATTTCTGAATATTGTTTTAGAAGACTAGAAATCCATGAATACTGGTTTAAAACTGAGATCAACAATGATTCCTCATGTATTTGAGAGCTGAGAGCTCCACAGATGATGTAATCTGTTGATGTGTGTTCATAGGTTGTCTGGCTGTATGGTGACAGAGGAAGGCTGTCGTTATCTGTCTTCAGCTCTGAGCTCAAACCCTTCACACCTGAGAGAGCTGGATCTGAGCTACAATCACCCAGGACAATCAGGAGTCCAGCTTCTCTCTGACAAACTGAAGGATCAAAACTGCTCACTAAAGATAATCAAGTATGTGGGGTACAAGTTTAGAAATACTGTCTGCATCAAGAGCCCACTTCACATCTCTGCATGTACTAATTAAATCCCTATCCTCAGATAATTTATCTGTCCTCTTCAGACATTCTGCAGTCTAAAAGTAAAATTGCAAGTTTAAGTCAACTAACAAACATTAGAGTATTAGTAGACCATCTGCTTAATATCTGCTGTTCTCCAACAGACAATACACTGACTAGTTACTTTGCAAGTACACTCACCTAAAGGATTATTAGGAACACCATACTAATACTGTGTTTGACACAGTTTGACACTCTTTCGCCTTCAGAACTGCCTTAATTCTACGTGGCATTGATTCAATAAGGTGCTGAAAACATTCTTTAGAAATGTTGGTCCATATTGATAGGATTGCATCTTGCAGTTGATGGAGATTTGTTGGACGCAAATCCAGGGCACGAAGCTCCCGTTCCACCACGTCCCAAAGATGCTCTATTGGGTTGAGATCTGGTGACTGTTGGGGCCATTTTAGAACAGTGAACTCATTGTCATGTTCAAGAAACCAATTTTGGAGTTCAGGAGATTGTCTTGACCAGGACCACATCCCTAAATGAATCGAAGCAACTGCCATGTGATTGGTTGATTAGATAATTGCATTAATGAGAAATTGAACAGGTGTTCCTAATAATCCTTCAGGTGAGGGTATATGTTAGTTTATTCTATTAAAACCAAGCCTAACCTAGCAGTCTATTAATAGTCTAATCAGAGTTAGTTCACATGAAGTTGAAAGTTGCTTATGTTTAGTACATTGTCTAAAGTTCACTATAATAAAAACAAAACTAAATCTTGTTACTCATATTTCCTGTAAACCTGTTCACTAATGACTGAATATATTCAAACACTTAGACACAGAGCTCTGTAAACTACTTTGTAACAATATTTATTGGGAAAATGATATACAAATTAACTGGAATCATACAATTTAAGGACTGTATGTGAATAACTATTCCAGTTACTTTATGACTGTATGTATTTGTGTAATTTTAGTTTGGACCATGGAGAGCCTTTCAGGATCCAACCAGGACTGCAAAAATGTAGGTTCTTTGTCTAGTGCACTCTGGCATGTTTTATGAAAACAAAGAGAATTATTCAACTGTTTTCATTTAAATCCTTGTATTCAGATTTCTGTAACCTCACACTGGATCCAAACACAGCGAGCACTCAACTCATTCTGTCTGGGAACGGAGAGGTGAAATATGTGGATGAACACCAGCTGTATCCTGATCATCCAGAGAGATTTAAAGATATTCCTCAGGTTCTGTGTCGAGAGAGTCTGACTGAACGTCATTACTGGGAGGTTGAGCGGACCGGCTGGGCTCGTGTAGCAGTGGCCTATAAAACAATCAGCAAAGAAGGGACTGTTGGTAAGTTTGGATACAATGACAAGTCCTGGTGTCTCTTCTGCACTGTTGATGGATTTGTTGTCTGGCACAACAATGAGAGCCACAACATCCCTGCCCCTTCACCCCCCACTAAAAGAGTAGGAGTGTATCTGGACTGGCCGGCCGACACTCTGTCCTTCTACAGCGTCTCTGACACACACACACTCACACACTTACACACATTCAACACCACATTCACTGAACCCCTCTATGCTGGATTTGAGGTTTTTAATTCCTCACTGTCACTGTGTAAGATTACAAAACAGACACCAACTGACTGAGTCATGGTCCTATGTCTGATTATTAGAAGATTTGATTTATGGAGTATATAATGTAAGAATTTAACTACAGAACTAGTACCATATTTTCCGGACTATAAGTCACACTTTTTTTCATAGTTTGGCTGGTCCTGTGACTTATAGTCAGGTGCGACTTATTTATCAAAATTAATTTGACATTAATTTTCTACACTGAAGACACAAAGCGCCCTCTCGCGGCTGTAGACGGTAATGTTTTCTCTTGGTTCTAAATAAATGCGACTTATAGTTCAGTGCGACTTATATATGTTTTTTTCCTCATCATGCCATTTTTTTTGGACTGATGCAACTTATACTCAGGTGCAAATTATTGTCAGAAAAATACGGTAATTGCATGCTGTACATTTAAATGTTGTTAAACATGAATGTGAAAACTACTATGTATACTCAATCTCTCTTTGTATTAGTTGTCTGTAACTATTATATATATTATTGTCTTTATATTAAATTGCAGAATATTGTTACTGCTATTGATGTGGAATGTAATATTTATTTATTTAATATTTATTTAGTATATATAATAGTAATATTCTGTTACTGTTTATTCTAACTGTGTGTTGTGTGCTGCGTTGCCTTCACAAGTAAGTAGATACGTGAAAGAGACAGTCTCTGTTTCAAGGATTTATTATCATGTGATGATATTGTGAAGCATTAATTTTTGTTTTGGTGTAATAACACTTGTTGAAATTGTGTTGCTCAGATGATGTCTAACTGAATGAGGAAGACTATTCAATAAACTCTAATGATTATTATAATCACTTTATCTTCTGCTTTCTGAAATCCACCTTCCTCTGTCTGAGTTTGGACTGACAGAAAAACTGATTTTGAAATGAAGAGTCACTGAGATCCTCTTGTTTTCTCACAACTAAATGTTAGACAAAAGCAAACGAACCAGTTTCTCCGGATGTACTATTCCTGCAGTGTGTTCACTGTAAATCTGCAGTGTTTAATGTAAATCTGTAGAGTATTTACAATAAATTTTATATTGAGCAGCTCAACCCTTTTCTATCCACAGAGTGAAGTCTGACACGACTCAGATCAAGTACTTTCAGTGTGTTCATTAATTAACTGTCTGATTCAGTGCAGTTTGATGAAGACTTTCATAATATATTGCTCCCCTTTACAGAGATCAGATTCTTGTCAGACGCTCCTCTGACAATTGGTGAATTATGACAAAAATGAATTCTTCCCTTAAAACATTATTGAGGACTTCACTCACAGACACCAAACTATTGTCATGTTGTTATTAAACCCGGTTCTAACTAATCTACTAATTTACATGATACTAAACATAGCATAGAAGCTTAATATTATGTGAATAAATATATTGAAGCATTATCAGAGTTGGGATTGGAGCCTGAGACTGAATTGTTTTGAATTGTCTCCATCAAGAGGTGAATGTGCAGCATGACACAGACACTGAATTCAGAAATATGAGATGTGCCCCTGATGTTTAAAAATAAAGTGTGCTTATTATTACTTCCTACACGTATGTAATTTATATGTATTGCAATTATTATGTTGTTATTGTGTTACTGTTTTCTCTAACTGTGTGTTGCGTGCTGTGATGCCTTCACAAGTAAGTAGATACGTCAAAGAGACAGTCTCTGTTTCAAGGATTTATTATCACGTGATGATGTTGTAAAGCAGTAATTTTTGTTTGGTGTAATAACACTTGTTGAAATTGTGTTGCTCAGACGATGTCTAAATGAGCTTGGAAAACTAATAAATAAACTCTACTGATGTGTGGGCTGACAGAAAAACTGATTTTATGTTGACAAATTTAATGTGTGTGGAATTTTGAAATGAAGAGTCACTGAGATCCTCAGAAATTAATGTGAGACAAAAGCAAACGAACCAGTTTCTCCGGATGTACTATTCCTGCAGTGTGTTCAGTGTAAATCTGAAGTGTTTAATGTAAATCTGTAGAGTATTTATATTAAATTTTATAATGATCAGCTCAACACATTTCTATCCACAGAGTGAAGTCTGACATGACTCAGATCAAGTACTTTCAGTGTGTTCATTAATTAATCAACTGTTAGTTGGATTCAGTGCAGTTTGATGAGGACTTTCACAATATATTGCTCCCCTTTACAGAGATCAGATTCTTGTCAGACGCTCCTCTGACATTTGTTGAATCATGACAAAAATTAATTCTTCCCTTAAAGCTTCAATATTTCTATGAGGACAAACTATTTTCATGTTGTTATTAAACCCAGTTCGAACTAATCTACTAATTTACATGATACTAAACATAGCAGAGAAGCTTAATATTATGTAAATAAATACTTTTAATCATTATCATTTGTACACTAGGCAAGGTCATAACATTATTTCAGTGCACAGAAGTTAAATGTCTCTGACAGGAAGTTCATGGTGGGTTAGGATTGGAGCCTGAGATTGAATTGTTTTGAATTGTCTCCATCTAGAGGTGAATGTGCAGCATGACACAGACACACTGCATTGAGAAACATGAGATGTGCCCCTGATGTTTAAAAATAAAGTGTGCTTATTATGGAAATAATACAGCATAGCATACTCTCAAAGATTATACTGTTATAGAATTTTACTTGCATTTAAATTTTATTAATTAGTTTAAATTGAATAATTAAATATTAATCACAATTAGCTGAATTTCAGTGTTTTTGACCAATTGTGTAGGAATATTAGATATATAGAATTTCATAATTACATTGATTCATAATTTTCTGTAAGGTGGAAAAACCATGTAAGGACAAGCATTTATGGTAAACTAGAATAAACTTTGTCTTGTATTTAAAAATAGCTATAGCAAAAAATTAACATTTTAATTTCTATTAACTTCAAGTGTAATTTCATGGTTAAAATTATGATAAATTAATTGATAATTATTAATTTACAATTACAATTATTTTTAATTATTTGAAAATACATACTGTGGTATACATTCATTAAAAAATTGTTACAATTCAATCCAGCCCAGATGGATCAGCACCTAGAGAGGACCTCTACTGCCCTGAAAGACAGCGGAGACCAGGACAACTAGAGCCCAGATACAGATCCCCTGTAAAGACCTTGTCTCAGAGGAGCACCAGGACAAGCGACGAGTTTGAGAATCAGAGGTTTGGAGCCGGACAATTAGATAGATTTTTGTTTTCATGTGGTGCTTTATAATATGCATATATATTTATATATATCTTTGTGTTCAGTATTTGGATCAGTTTGATGAGATTCACCTTTATTTTTGGTCTTCGTGCTCGAGGGGCCTGCAGTTGATCCCCACAGAGAACTCCACCAACACCTGTGCAAACATCTGCAGACAACTATAAATACCTGATATTATACTTAACATTGTAGTTATTGTATAAAAACAATCACGTGTACGGCAGCTTATTAGAGTCAGCAAAGCTGCACAATGTGGAGACAAAATGTAATTTTTCTAATGAAAATTGGAAATAAATTCTAATAAAACTGCTATATAAAAGTAAATACTAATATTAACAACAAGAATTATAATAATTATTAATAATAAATATATGTATTATAACAATAACAGTTATATTAAATATAATAAGTATAATAATTGTAAATAAATAAATCAAAATAAACCAAAAAATAATTTTGTTTTAATTCATTTATTGTATTAATAATCTTAATTTTAATCCATGTTTACTGTGCGTGATGTGCTGCACAATTTGGCCAAAATTTGTATTATATATCTAAACAACAATAATAAAATTACTACTACTACTACTACTACAACAACTAATAATAATAAATTAATTTCATTAATCAAATCAATAACAATAATAACTGTTGCTATTTTTATTACTAATAATATTAATATTAGTACTAGTACTACTGAATATTTGTTATTTTTTTATATAGTTCATTTTTATTATTACTAATTATATTTAAATAAAACATTAAGCAATTATTATTATTCAAATGTTAAACAAAATGAAAAATATGACTATTGTAATATAATTAATTAATGAATAATAATAATAATAATAATAATAATAATAATAATAATAATAATAATAATAATAATAATAATAATAATAATAATAATGATGATGATGATGATAAACTGATTAAACAAAAACAAGAAGTATTGCTATTATAATAATTATATTATAATTAATAATTCCAATTTAAATGTTTAACATATATATTTAAAAAAAAAACATTCAACAAAACAAATTTTACTGCTGTGTTATCTCAGAGTTTTTATTCAAACAAAAATAATCATTTATTTTTACAGTACAACTGTCAAATTGTAATACTAATATTTATGGCTTTATGAACTGCTTCATTTGAAGCCACGCTGTGGTTTAGTTATTATTTCTGTAGTTTCTCTCTAGAATAGCGTGTCATGATCTGTGTGCAGTAGGAGTTGACCGTCGGTCAGATCACTGGGCTCATGGTTCAGGACGGTGATGTTGGAGCCGGAGGACCCTGGTCTGGATCGGCTGCAGGAAGAGAGAGGTCTGGAGAGACTCGCAGGGCTGGGAAGGTTACTTTTAATATGTATTTCACTACAGATTACAAAATACAAGCTTAAAAATGTAATCAGTAATGGATTTTGTTACATTACTCAGGTTTAGTAACTTCATCTAAATACTTTAGAATACTTTGAAATACTCAAAGCGATTTAAATTTTTCTTTTCTCTTTGGAGTGTTACAGACTCTTGGTGCATAAAGAAGATCTGTAAAGTTGCAAAGACTAAAGTCTCAAATCCAAAGAGATATTCTTTATAAAAGTTAAGACTTGTCCACGCTCTGCTAAAACACCTCTTTCTTACACACCCCACATCTCCACGTTACTATGTGGGAAGATCTGCATAACACCGCCAAAATGTTCATACAAATAAAGAAGGTGTACCTTTTATTCTTGTGGTAGCCGCAGGTGCCGTTTAATGGAGAAGCTGTGTGTTTCATTATGAAAGTGAAACTATTTTGTTTGGCCTTCCAAAAGAGCACAATATCTGCTTCATCATGCCTAGAGCTGATCCGTGCTGGTCTCCTTCGTCGAGTCCACCATCTGTTCCTCATTATAACTGCTGGCTGTCACTCACTCAAGAAGTCTGGCGCTTCTGACTCACAGCATGCAAGTAGGTTTTCAAATGTAAAGGATTTGTCACTGATGATTCAAACACGAATTTTGACCACTTGTAGAGTAACACTTGTTGTTTGTCGTTTCTCTGCAGACAAGATTTTATGTTTACGTGGCATGATGTGAAACACAATGCGTAAAAATCATTATAATCAGTAATTATGTCCCCATTAGATACTGTCTCGTTTGTAATGGGTTTTCTTTGTGTCCTAGCATGCTGGTGTTCTGACTGGGACATGCCACAACGGTATATGTTGAGGGACGCACCATTTCCATCAGACGATTGAAACATTTGGCCAATCACACTGCCCTGGACAGATGTCCAATCAGAGCACACCTCGCTTTTCAGACCGATGAGTTTTGTAAAAGTACATGCGTTTCAGAAGGCCGGGACAGAGAGGAGAAACAATAATGTACAGTATGTGGAAAATAATGTGTTTTTTGAACCTTAAACTGCATAAACATATTTCATTACACAAAATACACAAAATAATGTTATTTTTAACAACATCATATGACACCTTTAAGCTATGAAACACACAAAGGAACATATTAACTTGATGTCTTGTTTTTATGCTTTCCAAATCTAAATAAAAATGGCATTTACCAGTCATAAAATTTGTGTTTTCTTTGCACTTAATTTTTAACAACATACATTTTCCAAAGAATTTCTAAGAGCAACAAAATCTTCAAATTAATAAAAAATACATCAGAATGCAATGACTGGGATTCTGTGCTGTTTCATGCTGCATTCCACACTTCAAAACGAATCCAGACGCACCAAACACATAATACAAGTGGACAAAACAACTGCACAGTTGTCCAAGTTATACAATAGATTTGTTTAATGAATGGACCAAACTTTAAGTGATGATAATCCTCTCTATGAGAGTCAAAATTGACAGAGCTTATTTGACACAGTCGCAAGCAATGTCATTATAGTTCAATATTTAACAACCACAGTTCACTAAGGATGCTTTTGTGAAACACACCTCAGATCTTTACAGTTTGTGTTCCACACTGGTTTTGTTAAACAAAATAAATGTGTCACAGTGTCTGGTTTGTGTTCCCTGGGTAACCACTAGATGTCCTCTTTCCCCACGATCTCTGTCATGATCACGATCATGATCATTGCACTCAGCTGTCACTGGTCATTAATCATTACACTTAGCCAATTTCCCATTAGCATTGTCATTTCCCTGTGTATTTATACCCTGTCCGTTTTACAGTTTTTCTCAGTCGCTTTGGTGCATTTTTCAAAACAGAAATGAAATTCTCAAAACTACTTGTACAACCTCCACATCATTTAGTCATTTATACACATCATAAAACCAGTTTCTCATTCTTTTGAACAAGTTGCGATTGCTTTTGTACATTCATGCAATTGATTACGCACATTTATCTGTTGTTTCCTACATTATCAGTTGCTCATGTCATGTTGCTCAAAATGTATTATATAGTTTTCTGTGCATCAGTCTTACCCCTCAAAACATCTAGTCTTTAGTTCATCGTATAAGTCATTAAATGCAAAATGGTTAATCTAGTTGTCAAAAACTGCCAAGCACACTTTTTATTTTTATTTTTACACATTATTATTATACTTTTGTCAATTTGGCATGAATTGTGCAAGTGAATCTTGACTAATGAAGAAAATGTAGATGATAAACCAATGATAAACCATTTCTCTGAAATCTCATGAATCTTCAGTTAGAAAGCTTACTGTAGACAGAGGACAACACAAGAGTTACAAATTCTGACAACTGACTTATTTTCATCTTTGTGTCCACATTTCTTTTTCCTTTTCTATATCACAATGACATTGTAAAGGTTGTTGTTGCTGTTGTTTTTTTTGTTGTTGCTCAGACCACTAGTAAAAGTGTAACTGTGAATTCTATCCAGTCTCTTTCAGTCAATATCCCACATACAGTAATGTGTAAATGTGTACGTTTGAAAGGGATATATGGCATACATAAGCATATGGCATACTGTTCAATACAGAGGTTTACATCAGAACATCCCTCCAGAGTACACTGTTATATTGACAATATGACTAAGCAATTTGACTGTCTTATCCATAAACTATGACACAAGGACTTGTCATTCTGATGGCACTGATATGTTCATTGACACAGATATTTACTTTTGAGAGATGAACTCAGGATTTAGAGCAAGAGACTGGCTTTTGCAGGTAATCCATGGTGTTTTTTCTATTTGTACGAGTTGTTTTGAGAATTGCACTTACTATTTTGCAAATCTCAAGAATGATTAGGAGAATTATACCAAAGCGACTGAGAAAAACTGTAGTATGTGTGACGGAGTCCTTGTAGTTTTTTACGCTACTTCTAGTCCTGTCCTTGCCTGATTGTTTTGTGTTTGTTTATGTTTGGATTGCTACTCTGGTTTTGACCCTTGCCTGGACTGGATAACGATTTGGATAACCCAATTAAAGACATACCTGCACTTGGATCTCTCTCTGTGTTTTCCTGTGTCCCGGTCGTGACAGAAGGACTCTGTCACACAAGAGATCCAGTGGTATGTCTGTTGATGTTTCTTCCCCAGCCACCGAGCAGGAGAGAAGGAGTCAGTTTGAGGGAACCCTTCGCAGGACCAGGGGAGGTCGCCGAGGAGTGAGTGGTCGAGAGGAGGTTCAGCATCGCTCTTCACCATGGCCCCCCTTGGACCCGGGGCTTGTGTGGGACGGATCAGAGCCGCCGTCTCACCATGGCGGATGGAGAAGGGAGAGGAAGCGCACGTCTGCCGAGCCAGCGCCACTGCCCATGATGGCCGCAAGTCCAGCACCACTGCACAAGATGGCCGCCAGCCCAGCGCCACGAGGCAAGATGGACGCCAGCCCAGCGCCACAGCACAAGATGGCCGCCAGCCCAGCACCACTGCCCATGATGGGCGCAGGTCCAGCGACACTGCACAAGATGGCCGCCAGCCCAGTGCCACGAGGCAAGATGGATGCCAGCACAGCGCCACAGCACAAAGTGGTCACCAACCAATGGCCACTGCACAAGGTGGCCACCAGCCCGTAGCCACTGCAGAGGATGGCAGCTACAGTGGGCTTTCTGGAGTCGAGTAAGGTCCCCGTTAACCCTCCAGAGTCAAGCCAGGTGCTCGGGGACCCTCCAGAGTCAGGGCTAGTCACCGTTGACCTTCCAGAGTCAGGTCTAGCCACCATTGACACTCCAGAGTCAAGCCAAGTCACCGGTGAAATTCATGAACAACTGCAAGTCACCAATGATCTTCATGAACAAAGGCAAGTCACCATTGATCTTCATGAACAAATGCAAGTCACCAATGATCTTCATGAACAAATCCAAGTCACCATTGATCTTCATGAACAAATGCAAGTCACCAATGATCTTCATGAACAAATCCAAGTAATCAATGATCTTCATGAGCAGAGTCAAGTCAGCATTGATCTTCTGGAATCCAGTCTAAACACCATGGGATTACCAGAGCCTCCCCACGTCTCTGCTGAACTAACAGAGCCTCTCCACGTCTCTGCTGAACTGCCAGAGTCTCTCCTCACCTCTGCGGAACTTCCAGAGCCTCGTCACGTCTCAGCCGAACTCTCTGAGCGCTCGACCGATCCTGTCATGGCCACGGAGGCTACCCTTAACTTGTTCATGTTCTCTGTTTCAGACTTGCCCAACCAGACTTGCTCTCCTGTCAATTCGATCCCACTGCACAAGGTGGCCGCCAGCCTGTAGCCACTGCATAGGATGGCAGCAACAGTGGGCTTTCTAGAGTCGAGTAAGGTCCCCGTTGACCCTTCAGAGACGAGCCAGGTGCACGGGGACCCTCCAGAGTCAGGGCTAGTCACCGTTGACCTTCCAGAGTCAGGGCTAGTCACCGTTGACCTTCCAGAGTCAGGGATAGTCACCGTTGACCTTCCAGAGTCAGGGCTAGTCACCGTTGACCTTCCAGAGTCAGGGCTAGTCACCGTTGACCTTCCAGAGTCAGGGCTAGTCACCGTTGACCTTCCAGAGTCAGGGCTAGTCACCGATGACCTTCCAGAATCAGAATCAGATAACGATTGGATAACCCAATAAAAGACATACCTGCACTTGGATCTCTCTCTGTGTTTTCCTGTGTCCCGGTCGTGACAAAATGATTATTTTAAAAGATAGACTCAAAAGAATCATCTATTCACCAATCGGATCATGAACTCACATCACCACAACAAAGATGATCTATTCTTGAACATTTCGAATGATTAAAGACTCTAAGTTCATCTGTAAAGCACATAAAGGTATCATTTGACTTTATGAATTTCATACATGATCCAAAAGAATCTGTTGTTAATCTGAATTCTAGGATATTTTTTTTTATTTTTCATACTTTTCAGATGTGACTACAGGTCCTTCTAAAAAAAATAGCATATTGTGATAAAAGTTCATTATTTTCCATAATGTAATGATAAAAAATAAACTTTCATATATTTTAGATTCATTGCACACCAACTGAAATATTTCAGGTCTTTTATTGTTTTAATACTGAGGATTTTGGCATACAGCTCATGAAAACCCAAAATTTCTCAAAAATTAGCATATCATGAAAAGGTTCTCTAAACAAGCTATTAACCTAATCATCTGAATCAACTCTAAACACCTGCAAAAGATTCCTGAGGCTTTTAAAAACTCCCAGCCTGGTTCATTACTCAAAACCGCAATCATGGGTAAGACTGCCGTCCAAAAGGCCATCATTGACACCCTCAAGTGAGAGGGTAAGACACAGAAAGAAATTTCTGAACGAATATGCTGTTCCCAGAGTGCTGTATCAAGGCACCTCAGTGGAAAGTCTGTGGGAAGGAAAAAGTGTGGCAAAAAACGCTGCACAACGAGAAGAGGTGACCGGACCCTGAGGAAGATTGTGGAGAAGGACCAATTCCAGAGCTTGGGGGACCTGTGGAAGCAGTGCACTGAGTCTGGAGTAGAAACATCCAGAGCCACCGTGCACAGGCGTGTGCAGGAAATGGGCTACAGGTGCCGCATTCCCCAGGTCAAGGCACTTTGGGCTACAGAGAAGCAGCACTGGACTGTTGCTCAGTGGTCCGAAGTACTTTTTTCGGATGAAAGCAAATTTTGCATGTCATTCGGAAATCAAGGTGCCAGAGTCTGGAGGAAGACTGGGGAGAAGGAAATGCCAAAATGCCTGAAGTCCAGTGTCAAGTACCCACAGTCAGTGATGGTCTGGGGTGCCATGTCAGCTGCTGGTGTTGGTCCACTGTGTTTTATCAAGGGCAGGGTCAATGCAGCTAGCTATCAGGAGATTTTGGAGCACTTCATGCTTCCATCTGCTGAAAAGCTTTATGGAGATGAAGATTTCATTTTTCAGCACGATCTGGGACCTGCTCACAGTGCCAAAACCACTGGTAAATGGTTTACTGACCATGGTATTACTGTGCTCAATTGGCCTGCCAACTCTCCTGACCTGAACCCCATAGAGAATCTGTGGGATATTGTGAAGAGAAAGTTGAGAGACGCAAGACCCAACACTCTGGATGAGCTTAAGGCCGCTATCGAAGCATCCTGGGCCTCCATAACACCTCAGCAGTGCCACAGGCTGATTGCCTCCATGCCACGCCGCATTGGAGCAGTCATTTCTGCAAAAGGATTCCCGACCAAGTGTTGAGTGCATAACTGAACATAATTATTTGAAGGTTGACTTTTTTTTTTTGTATTAAAACACTTTTCTTTTATTGGTCGGATGAAATATGCTAATTTTGGGTTTTCATGAGCTGTATGCCAAAATCATCAGTATTAAAACAATAAAAGACCTGAAATATTTTAGTTGGTGTGCAATGAATCTAAAATATATGAAAGTTTAATTTTTATCATTACATTATGGAAAATAATGAACTTTTATCACAATATGTTAATTTTTTTAAAAGGACCTGTATATTCTGATTACCCCTCACTTAAAATGTAATTATAATGAAATACAGTTACTCATATTTTGTATCTCGAATCTTGATGGAGTTCCAGACTGAAGGGTTTTGATGTGCTACACTGAAAGTTTAGGGTATTCTCCAAGTGACTGTTTGTCCGTTCTGAACATGTTTCTCTGTTGGAGTCTGAATTACAGTCACCTGTCCTGTACAGTCTGAAGAACAATGAAAACACATAAAACTTCTGAACTGAAAAAAGATGCTATAGAAAATTGCCATTAAAATAAGAAGCTATTTAAATAAAAGCAATAATTAACCTTGAAAATGAATTCCTAAGATCATTGTAGTTGTTGTGCCGGTTATTATGATAAACAGTCTCAGTCATGAAGTGTTAAACTGACACCTCTATAAACACTCTCAGAGCACTGAAGCATGTGCTGACGATGCAAAGTAACTCAGTATTTAAATCATTGACCTGAAGACTGTAGTTCACTCTCAAAGACTTTTAAAAGACCATTTCTCACGCCACAGTGTTTCATCTTCAGTCTTTACTGAGACACTACAGATAACTGAATGTGTTTTCATGTTACAATCTATAACTAAATTAAACTGACAGATTTATGAGAACAAATTCATCACTAATAATGACTAAAATGTTCTAATGACATTTTTAATTAAAAGTAAATTAAGAGCGAGATGTTTAACATGACAAGTTTATTGATGTCAATAAATCTCCACTGCTGGATAAAAGAGTTAAAAATTAATTATCATAAAAACAACTAGAATGGACAAAAATGGCTGTATTCTTCAATACATTTAAGGTCATTCTGTCTCTGTTTGACGTTTAGATACCAATTTAGATTTCACAGTTTTAAACATTCCTGAAAATTCAGCTGTCTTAACATTATGTTTCGCTGCATCTACGAATATGTACTGTACTCCATCCTTTATTTTTGTCTGTATGAACGCAATCTAAAGTGATAAGTTGAAGATAACAGATCATCAGTTTTTACAAAGTGATGCCCTCTTCTGTGTGTACAGAGAATAAACGACTCAACATCCTTATAGAAATACTTTATTAATTTAAAATAGAAATTAATTGTTATTTTGTTCAACTGAGGTTTAATGTTTTTCTTTTCTTTTTTTACTATGAATGAGTCAAATTAATATGTGTTATTTGTTTGAGAACCACATGTATGCCCAACTTATATTTAGTAAACTCATTGAAAGAAGTTTGTAAAGATCCTGGTGATTCTTCAGGAAAATATACTTACTTTACTGGGCTGAAACTAGACTTGATATTAATGATCATCTGCTCACAACATACATTCATACACAATCTTAATGTTTGACTGTTTGGCAGTGCTCTAATGTGATTTTCAGAGTTACATCACTGTTGGTTCTCTGTGTGTTGACTCTGTGTAGTTTTACTGTATCATGAAGCTGCTGTGAGGACAGTGAAAATCTGCTGATGGAGATGAGCTATCAATTTTTTTTTTTTAAGAGAGCTGTCTATTTTTAACAGTTTTTGCAGCTACCGATTTAAATGAGCTTCTGATTAAATGAAGAATTTTGGTCCCACTTTATATTAGGTGGCTTTAAAGGTGCCATCTGTAATGTTTGGCAAAAAAAATCAAGTCATACTCCACATTCCATACCAGATGGGGGCAGTATGCCTCAATAAAGTGAATTGGTCTACTCTAGAGTAACAAACGAGAAACGGCATAGTCTCTATGCTCCGTCCCTACTTTCACAACAACACTACAGCCATAGCCGAAGCCTAACTGTGCGTTCACACCGCCGGTGTCAAGAGCGTCAAAAATCATTCTTGCCGCTCTGCTCACGACGCTGCAGAAAGATTTGTGAGCGCTCAGACGCTTTAACGTAGATCGAATGCTTATTTTGTATTTAAAGCGGCCGCAAAGCAAACAAGCTTGTGGATCTCGTGCAGACTAACCACAAGGAGTTATAACCTTATCAAATATTGTTGTGGACGAAATATTAGGATCCTTTACTTAAAATGAACAATCTCAGACACCTTGGTCCACGTATCACTTTTAATTTATTTTTTGATGTCCCTGTAGGCAAACAGGGACACATCATAGATTAATACAAACGCTAAACAGCAATAATCAACCTGTCCTTTATTCTGCTTGAGAACTAATGTGCCAACTCTCAAGCATTCACTGTGAGACACACGCAATTGACTCTTTTCACACGCTTTCACGCCACACATAAATTTTTTCACGCACAGAAAAACCACGAAGCAAAGAGGACACGGAGACCAACAGACTGGACAGAGCAGGTTAGTTATGATACATAGGGCTGTGCAAAAAATCGAATGCGATTTTCATGCACCTCTCATCTGTAAAGACGCTCCTGTAATTAGAAGTATATCTCCAGCATGTGCATTCAGATCAGGGTTGCCAGGGAGTTGTTTACGGGAGGTTGTTTACGGGAGGTTCCCCGATAAAAATTGCTTCCCGGGGGTTAAAATATAAATTTTTGGGAAGGGTTTCCATGGTAAAATTAGCATTTTAGGGGACAAATATCTTATATTGGTATTGGGATTGCTTCAAACCACGGACATGAAAAACAACCGCATACTTGGCAACACGGGTTCAGGTGGAGCGGCAGTTACTAAACAGAGCCATAGTCTACTGAAAACTAACACAAAATCGCTTTCAAAATCGACAAAGAATCGCCTGCGATTTTAACATCGACGTTGTGTAGATTGTCAGTGAATTACGGCTATGTGTAGTAAATGCCAACCAGTGTTGCCAAGTCTGTGGTGGTTGTTTTTCATGTCCGCTGGTAACAGCGACCCCAATACAAATAACGTGATATTTAGCCCCTAAAATGCGAATTTTACCAAGGCAACCCTGCTAAAAAACCTATATTTTAACCCCGGGAAGCAATGTTTTATCGGGGAACCTTCGCTAACATTAGCACGTTTATCGAACAGCCTTCGATACATTCGATACTTCCCGAAAACAAATACACAAACATATAGAACAAACTTCTAGCGAAATACTAACAGCATCTAACTTGCAAGTTCGGAGTCGAGCCTCATTTCTTTCAGGTCCATCAGTTGTCTCCAGCGATTAAAAGCAGTGCCGATATTTACCCTGGTATTCTTATCGGATTTGATTTGTGATTCCGAGCGCGGTTGTTTCCCTGTAGCGGGTGTTGGTCTCTTGCCAAGGGCTTCAGCTATCCTTCCGCTCTTTTCCCTGAACTGAAAGTAGTGGGCTGTACTTTCCACAAGATTGACATCAGGTTCAAGTACACGCCCACAGTTACTTGAGTTATTCGTGTATTGCAGGTTGGCTTGTGGATATGTTGCCCGCATACTGCCTCCCACGGCCGAAACTGGTATTACAACACCTGTCGGGCCGGGGCTAGTAATGCTAATGTTAAGGTTTAATTAAGGTTGATATCTCTGCAGCACTATAACTTGAGATTTTTTTAATGACATCATCGCCCTTATTTCTTCTCATTCTTTTGATGCGTGTAGGTCATGTTATGGATATTTTTACCTCAATTTCTGCATATGGCACCTTTAACTACTATGTACTCACATAAAAAAGTAAGTACAATGTACTTATTGTGTTCATGTTGTATTGTAAAACACTTTTGCTGCTATTGAGGTGGGATAGGGGTAAGGTTAGGGAGAGGGTTGGGGGTATGGGTAAGTTTAAGGGTGGGGTTAAGGTGTGAAGTATGGGTCAACAGTTTAATTATAAATGTAATTACAGAAATTAAATACAGATGTAATTACATGTCGTTTTTAAAAAAATATAAGTACAATGTAAAAACATTTACGTACACAATAAGTACATTATACTAAATTATTAACTAAAATGTAAGTACATAGTAGTTAAGGCCACTTAATATAAAGTGGGTCCGAATTTTCATCTTTTTTTTTTTTTTTTTTGTGAGAACTATTCCTTTTTAATGTAAACATAAAATAAAGCATGTTTAGGCCTGTGGCTGTAGGCTTACACCTGAACAAAAGTTGATGTAGTAAGCAAGTTGAATTTGTAATTTGTTGTTGTGTTAAGTTTAATTTTCATTCATATTATGTGTGTTCAGTCATTTAAAGAAGCTTTAAAAAACACAACTACTTTCAGACTCATCTTTCAGAACACACGTTATCATTCAGTTGTGAGTAACTATACACTGTCAAATCCAACGGCTCTTCTAACAAACTGAATCCGGTTCATGGACTTCGATTTGTACACCACCAGATGTCACTAACTCATCATGTTTCTCACTACACAAACTGATGCACATCACATTCGACTACATTTCCCATACACCACTTCACTAATCACACACTTGCATCCAATTAGACACACTACTTGAGAGTAGTTGCGGAGTATGCATTTACTCATTTCCCAAAGTCTCCTTGAATGTTGAACTGTCAATACAACAGAATAAATTGAGAGAATCACATATGTAAACTGACATCATAAATAGAAAACTGAAAAATTAATTTTCTTGTTTCCTGCAGGGGGAGCTGGAGGTGTAAGTCAATGTGCTGAAGCAGGATCTGGAAATGACATCAAACTAATCTCTGAAACTGCTGCTAAAAACAAACCAGATGAGTCCATACATATTTATACAATACCCAAATGTTATTATAATATTAAATATTATTACAGATGAAGGCGTTTGAGACACTTCATCAGTTCCTGAAGGAGGATGAGGAGCAGAAGAGTCAACATTCAACACTGTCATTAGTGCTGACAAACAAACAAACAAACAAACAAACATCCCTTATTTGCCATATTACACAGCACACACATCCTGAAAACTAGTTTAATTTCCATTCATATTGTCTGTGTTGAGTTACAAACAACACAACAGCTTTGAGACTCACCTGAGATGATGATGATGATGATGATGATGATGACAATGATGATGATCTGCACCACTAGAGGGAGAACAAGACCAGAAAGAGACAAGAGTCAACTTTGACCACGAGACTAAATGAAAGTAAAAGAAAGGATAATATTTTGAGAGTTTTATTCTATGCCTGGACTTTTAAGTGGCAGCACAGTGCGGTAAGTTCAGAATTTGTTCTTTATGTAACCACATACAGTAGATGTGTAGAAATAAGTTGGTAATGGTAATTGTGATGGTAAGTTATTGGGAATTTAAAGATATTTTGATGCCAGAAAAATTGTAAACTTTTATACTGTACTAACTATACTATTTATCAGACAATATCAATAGACCAATGATTGTTGATTATCTTGCACAAATGAGAGATTATGAGATGCTTGTTAAAAGTCATGATGTGCACTATGGAATATGTATTTTATATATTTGTTTCAGCTTTTGAGTTCTGCATTTCTTTTGTATCACAGGTACGACATTATAAATAAACTTATACTGCTTATACTGCTCATTTAATCTCGTTACTTTAAAGGAGCAATACAGAAGTGCTTACATCTGTTGTGAGATTATTTAATTAAAATGTGACATTTATATATATGAAATTAGAATTGGAGGAAAGTGCTTCCAAAATGAGTTTCCATGAGAAAACAGAGAATGAAGAAACCTCCAGTGACTCCAGGTATACCATCAGCACTTTTGCATCTTTTCATGAATGTGATTTAATTTATATCTCTGTAGCTCAGACAGTAGAGCACAGCTCTCACAATGACAAGATCATAAGTTTAATTTGATTAGGCACTATACATATAAACAGCACTATACAAACTTTAATCTTGGGATTGTTTGCATTGGCTGATGTCTGTCAATGCTGTGTCCAATAAACTGAATGTACTGAATACTGAATGTTAAATAAAAGGGGAAAAATCATTAAAGGACAATGCTTATCTCTTTATGAAATAGTGCAAATTTGTATCTTAAAATACAATAATACATTGTGTGTCTCTCTCTGTGTGTGTGTGTGTGTTTATGTTTATATGTACTATGGATACTTGTTTGTCTTTTGTCACTATCAGCAGAAAGAAGAGACTGAGCTCAGAATCTGCAGGACCCGGCAGCACTGTGTCTGTGAATAGTACACATTCCATGCCTTTACACCCTTCATTCAGTGATGGAAAAGGGACCTCTGCCCCAGAGTCAGTATATTTAGCTGATGATTTACTGCAGTTTCATTTAAGAAACCATAATGGACACTAAATGTTCTACAAAATATTCAACATATACTATCCCCATTGATATGTTTCTGATAATCTTCAACAGCCATCATAATTACTGTAATTTCCATTTTGGCTGTTCTTTCTTTTAATTTCAGCAGTCTGGAGAAGAATGATAGATTTGCATCCCACAATCAGACTAACATCAGACAGGAAAGACCTGAAGCAGTCCTGCAGAGAGTCAAAGAACACAAAACCAGCATGAAGAAGAAATATGAACACTTATTTGAGGGAAACAAACTACAAGAAAATGAAACCCTTTTGAACAGGATCTTCACACAGCTCTACATCATAGAAGGAGAGAGAGAAGGAGTGAATGAAGAACATGAGGTTTTACAGATGGAGAAAACACCCAGAACACAACACAATCCAATCAGCTGTAATGAGATCTTTAAACCATTACTTGAACCAGGATGTGAAGAGAAAGAGAAAATCAAGACTGTTCTTACTAAAGGCATCGCTGGAATTGGAAAAACTGTCTCTGTGCAGAAGTTCATTCTGGACTGGGCTGAGGGAAAAGATAATCAGGATGTAGATTTCATGTTTGTGTTTCCATTTCGAGAACTGAATTTGATTTTAGATCATCAGTACAGTCTTCACAGACTTCTGCTGGACTTTCATCCTGAGCTTCAAGATTTGGACTCAAAGATTTACGAGGAGTGTAAAGTTGTGTTCATCCTAGATGGTCTGGATGAAAGCAGAATCACGCTGATGTTCTCAGATGATGAGAAAGTTTGTGATGTGAATGAATCTTCATCAGTGGGTGTGTTGATGTCAAACCTCATCAGAGGAGATCTGCTTCCCTCTGCTCTCATCTGGATCACCTCCAGACCAGCAGCAGCCGATCAGATCCCCTCCAAATACATTAACCGTGTGACAGAAATTCAGGGATTTAATGACCCTCAAAAAGAGGAATATTTCAGGAAGAGAATCAGTGACCAGGATCAAGCCAGAATAATCATCTTACACATCAGAAGAGCAAGAAGCCTCCACATCATGTGCCACATCCCCGTATTCTGCTGGATCTCATCCACTGTGCTTCAAAACATCCTGAAACAAGATCTCAGTGCAGAAATCCCTCAAACTCTAACTGAAATGTATATCCACTTTCTGCTGATTCAGATCAAGAGAAAGTCTGATGAAAGAGTTCCAGAGAAACTCCTAATGTCTAGCAGAGAAGCGATTGTAAAACTTGCTGAAGTGGCTTTCAATCAGCTGATGAAGGGCAATGTGATGTTCTATGAGGAGGACCTGATTGGAAGCGGCATAGACATCACTGACACATCAGGGTTTTCTGAGATTTGCACTGAGATATTTAAGGAAGAATCAGTGATTCATCAGAGGAAAGTCTACTGCTTCATTCATCTGAGCGTTCAAGAGTTTTTTGCTGCTTTCTATGTGTTTTATTGCTATTTAAGCTGCACAATGAAAGCCCTGAAGGTTTTTGATTTAATGCACAAATTGCATAATGGTGCAGTAGATAAAGCCTTAGAAAGTAAAAATGGACACCTGGACCTGTTCCTGCGGTTCTTGCTGGGCATCTCACTAGAGTCCAATCAGAGACTCTTAGGGGATCTGCTGACACACACAGAAAACAGCTCAGAGAGCATCAGTAAAACCACACTTTACATTAAAAAGAAGATCAAACATGGAAAAGCAGTCTCCACTGAAAGATCCATCAATCTGTTCCTCTGTCTGCTGGAAGTGAAGGATCAGACTCTGTCCAGAGAGATTCAGGAGTTTATGAAATCAGACAAACACTCAGAGAAGAAACTCTCTCCATCTCAGTGCTCAGCAATCGCCTACATGCTTCAGATGTCAGGGGAGGTGCTGGATGAGCTGGATCTCAAGAAATACAATACATCAGATGAAGGTAGAAGAAGACTGATATCAGCTGTGATCAACTGCAGAAAAGCTCTGTGAGTGTTTATCCCATGTCTTACAATTTTTAGAATGTTCTGATCTGTTTAACAGCAATTAAATAAAAAAAGAATGAGGTTAAGAATTTAAATATTTTGTGTTGTGTTTCAGTCTTACTGGCTGTAATCTCACCGATGAACATTGTAAGATTGTGTCATCCGCTCTACAATCGTCAAACTCTGTCCTTAGAGAGCTGGACCTGAATAACAATGACTTGCAAGATTCAGGAGTGAAGCTGCTCTCTGATGGGCTGAAGAGCCAAAACTGTAAACTGGAGATACTGAGGTCTTTAGAACATCACACATCCATAAATTCTCAAGATTTCTCAAGGCAGCAGGTCTTTAACCCTCTTGACGCCATGGTCGAGTTTACTCAACAAGATGCGGCACTGAATAAAATGGCCGATTTTGTCAAATAGGGTGTCAAATTTCATGCAACCTCCCCCGCACCAGATAGAAGACATATAATACTTCATCTCTGACTCAAAAAAATGTCATGTTCCTAAACAATATCTTCGAGCTAGAGCGCATTGAATCAGTGCGAAAAAAAAAACGGAGCTAGTGTGAGAGTGAGCCATTTTATCTGACCAATATTGTCAACGTCAGCGAGTATTGGCATAAGATTATTATTATTAGCATTATTATTATTATTATCTTATGGCATCAATAAAGCTTCAATGAAGCCACAATGAGTTGTTGGGACTTCTATTCGCGCACACTGATTCTGAAGGGGAATATCTGCATTCAGAAGATGACGGTGATACTGAAAGTGAAAGTATAGCCCTACACCAAGCACAAACGGTGAATCCTTTGCCCAATGGTCCTTTGCCAAATGTCAGAGGTGTGAACAATGTTTGCCGGGGTCAGAGTGTTTATTGCGAAATTAGCAGGCGTGTTTATTGTTGCGGGGATGAGGCGGGAGATTTTTACCGCGCTAGACATGTATATTTGTCTTCTGACCGAACCTCTCCGCAATCGCGGCGACAGTATTGTAGTGGAGACTTTGTCTAATGCCACTGGGTATGTTAGACGAGGTCGAAGTATTGATAGGACAGTTAGGATGCAAGGTGGGGAGTCGCAATGACACTGACAGTAGTCCGAGCTGTGCACACTCGAGGCAGATCTGGCCGCGCTGCTCATAGCAGATTATATTCTGATAATCATTTACACACTAACATGATAATCAAACATATGCAAATAAACACTGATTAAACACTCAAATCTGCATCTTTAACATTAACAGCAGCCAAATATATGCAAATAAACATGGCATAGTTGTGCAATGATGCGATATTAATGTAAACACAAGTCTGACGCAGAATAATAATACAGCTGATGCTAATACAGATTAAAAATAAAATCACTACATAAACATTTGGTCATCCTTAATATTTTTATAATTGACAGAAAGTCTCTATCTTTTATAAATTTTAAGATATAGCCTTTTAAAATTAAGATGTCAAAATCGAACGTTTTAGGAAAAAACCTCTGGTGCCTAAAGGGTTAAGATCAATTGTCACCCAACACTTTCCCTCTTTCTGCCCAGTTAATTCTTTAAAATTAAGCTGACGAGGGAGATGGTGTCAGGTTTGGGAGGTTTGCCTAAAGACTTGATGTCCGATTAAAAAAATAAAAATAATCTTTCTGCAATGTCTATAGATTCAACTAATATAATATGTCCTCAAACTATATTACTTTTTGTGACCAAAGATATTTGATTGATTGTTACATGATCTTTCTTGTCACTTCAGAGTATTTCTCCATATTGTTTTATAAGACGAGAAATCCAGTAAAGACATGCATACTGGTTTAAAAACTGAGATCAACAAAGATTCCTCAGGTATTTGAGAGTAGAGGGCTTCACAGATGATGTAATCTGTTGATGTGTGTTCGTAGGTTGTCTGGCTGTATGGTGACAGAGGAAGGCTGTCGTTATCTGTCTTCAGCTCTGAGCTCAAACCCTTCACACCTGAGAGAGCTGGATCTGAGCTACAATCACCCAGGACAATCAGGAGTCCAGCTTCTCTCTCAAATAAAGACACTCAAGTATGTGGGGTTCAAGTTTAGAAATACTGTGTGCAGCAAGAGCCCACACTTCACATTTCTGCATGTACTAATTAAATCCATATCCTCAAATAATTTATCTATCCACTTCAGACATTCTGTAGACTAAGAGTAAAATTGCAAGTTTGTCAGCTAACAATCATTAGAGTATTAGTAGACCGTCTGCTTAATATCTGCTGTTCCCCAACAGACAATCCACTGACTCTAAGTAACTTTGAAGTACATGTCAGTTTATTCTGTTAACACCAGCCCTAACCTAACAGTCTACTAATACTCTAATCAGAGTTAGTTCACATGAAGTTGAAAAGTTATATTTAGTTCAATGTCTAAAGTACACTATCGGAAAAAAGTTGTAACTCATATTTCCTGTAAACCTGTTCACTATGGACTGAATATATTAAAACACTGAGACATACAGCTCTGTAAACTGCCTTGTAACAATATTTATTGAAAAAAAAAATGATATACAAATTAACTGGGATCATTACATTTAAGGACTGTATGTGAATAACTATTCCAGTTACTTTATGCTGTATGTTTGTGTGTCATTTTAGTTTTGAACATGGGGAGCCTTTCAGGATCCAACCAGGACTGCAAAAATGTAGGTTTCTGTCCGGCACACTCTTGCACATTTTATGAACACAAACAAAATTATACAGCTGTTTATGTCTCTCTGGGTTTAGATTTCTGTGATCTCACACTGGATCCAAACACAGCAAGCACTCAACTCATCCTGTCTGTGAATAGAGAGGTGAAATATGTGGATGAACACCAGCCATATCCTGATCATCCAGACAGATTTAAATATATTCCCCAGGTTCTGTGTCGAGAGAGTCTGACTGAACGTCATTACTGGGAGGTTGAGCGGACTGGCTGGGCTCGTGTAGCAGTGGCCTATAAAACAATTGACAGGAAGGAAGTGACTGTTGGAAAGTTTGGATACAATGACAAGTCCTGGTGTCTCTTCTGCACTATTGATGGATTTGTTTTCTGGCACAACAATAAGAGCCACAACATCCCTGCCCCTTCACCCTCTAAAAGAGTAGGAGTGTATCTGGACTGGCCGGCTGGCACTCTGTCCTTCTACAGCGTCTCTGACACACACACACTCACACACTTACACACATTCAACACCACATTCACTGAACCCCTCTATGCTGGATTTAAGGTTTTTAATTCCTCTCTGTCACTGTGTAAGATTACAAAACAGACAAACAACTGACTGAGTCATGGTCCTATGTCTGATTATTAGAAGATTTGATTTATGGAGTATATAATGTAAGAATTTAACTACAGAACTAGTAATTGCATGTTGTACATTTAAATGTTGTTAAACATGAATGTGAAAACTACTATGTATACTCAATCTCTCTTTGTATTAGATGTCAGTAACTATTATATATCAAAAAAATTACTGTCTTTATATTATATTGCAGAATATTGTTACTGCTATTGATGTGGAATATGATTAAGGTTAAGGACAGGTTAAGGGATAGTGATAGGGTCAACAGTCTGATTATAGATTTAACTACAGAAATTAATAACATATGTGATTTTTATGGTCTATAATAGAGCATATTTAAGAGAGCAAACACACATTTGTATTGTACGTCATTCATGCTGTTTCTTTATCTCTACAATATTACTTCCTACACATATATAATATATATGTACAGCAATCGTAATGTTGTTTTTCTGTAACTGTTTATTCTAAATGTGTGCTGTGTGCTGCGTTGTCTTCACAAGTAAGTTTATACATGAAAGGATTTCAAGGATTTCAAGGATTTATTATCGCATGATGATATTGTGAAGCAGTAATTTTTGGTTTGGTGTACTAACACTTGTTGAAATTGTGTTGCTCAGACGATGTCTAACTGAGCTTGGAAAACTAATCAATAAACTATAATGATTATTATAATCACTTTATCTTATGCTTTCTGAAATTTGGACTCACAGAAAAACTTATTTTATGTTGACAAATTTAATGTGTGTGGAATTTTGAAATGAAGAGTCACTGAGATCCTCTTGTTTTCTCACAACTTAATGTGAGACAAAAGCAAACGAACCAGTTTCTCCAGATGTACTATTCCTGGAGTGTGTTCACTGTAAATCTGCAGTGTTTAATGTAAATGTGCAGAGTATTTACAGTAAATTTTATAATGATCAGCTCAACCCTTTTCTACCCAGAGTGCAGACTGACACGACTCAGATCAAGTACTTTCAGTGTGTTCATTAATTAATCAACTGTCTTTTGGATTCAGTGCAGTTTGAGGAGGACTTTTGCTCCCCTTTACAAAGATCAGATCCTTGTCAGACGCTACTCTGACAATTGTTTAATTATGACAAAAATGAATTCTTCCCTTAAAGCTTCACTCACAGACACCAAACTATTTTCATGTTGTTATTAATCCCAGTTCTATCTAATCTACTAATTTACATGATACTAAACAAAGCAGAGAAGCTTAATATTATGTAAATAAATACTTTTAATCATTATCATTTGTACACTAAGCTAGGTCATAACATTATTTCAGTGCACAGAGGTTAACTGTCTCTGACAGGAAGTTCATGGTGGGTTAGGATTGGAGCCTGAGATTGAATTGTTTTGAATTGTCTCCATCTAGAGGTGAATGTGCAGCATGACACAGACACACTGCATTGAGAAACATGAGATGTGCCCGATGTTTAAAAATAAAGTGTGCTCATTATGGAAATAATATAGCCTAGCATACTTTAAAAGATTATCCTGTTATATGATTTTACGTACTATAAAATTAAAGTGAATTAATTAAATTAGTTTAAAATCGATATTAAACACAATTAGCTGAATTTCTGTGTTTTTGACCAATTGTGTAGGAATATTAGATATATAGATTTTCATAATTACTTTAATTCATATTTTTCTGTAAGATGGAAAAACCATGTAATGACAATCATTTATGATAAACTATATACTTTAACGGTATTTTTATTCAAATTATTTGTCTTGTATTTAAAAATAGCTATTTGTAAGCAAAGATAATATTTTTATTTCTATTACCTTCAAGTGTAATGTCACAGTTAAAATTATGATAAATACATTTATTAATTTACAATTACAATAATTTTTTTATTATTTGACAAAACTTTTACATACTCTGGTATTCATTCATTAAAAAATTGTTACAATTCAATCCAGCCCAGATACAGATCCCCTGTAAAGACCTTGTCTCAGATGATCCCCGGGACAAGCGACGAGTTTGAGAACCAGAGGTCTGGAACCGGACAATTAGATAGATTTTTGTTTTCATGGGGTGCTTTATAATATGCATATACATTTATATATATCTTTGTGTTCAGTATTTGGATCAGTTTGATGAGATTCACCTTTATTTTCGGTCTTCGTGCTCGAGCGGCCTGCAGTGGATCCCCACAGAGAACTCCACCAACACCTGTGCAAACATCTGCAGAAACCTATAAATACCTGATATTATACTTAATATTGTAGTTATTGTATAAAAACAATCACGTGTATGGCAGCTTATTAGAGTCAACAAGCCTGCACAATATGGGGACACAATTTAGTTTTTCTGATGAAAATTAAAACTGCTATATAAAAATGAATACTAATATTAACAACAACAAGAATTATAATAATTATTAGTAATACATTTATGCATTATAACAATAACAGTTATATAAAATATAATAATTATAATAATTGTAAAGAAATAAATAAATAAAAATAAACCAAATGACATATTTTTTTAATTCATTTATTTTATTCATAATCTTAATTTTATTCCATGTTTACTGTGTTTGTAGTGCTGCGTAGTGCTCTATATCAAAATAATAATAATAATAATAGTAATACATTAATTTAATTAATCAAGACAATATCAATAATAACTTGTTTATTCGTAGTAATATTATTATTAGTTTTATTACTACTGAATATTTGTTATTTTTAATATAATGGTTTTTATTATTATTTATTATATTTGAATACAACATTAAGCAATTATTATTAAAATGTTAAACAGGATGAAAACTACGACTATTGTAATATAATGAATTCATTAATAATAATGATTAACTGAAAAAACAAGAAATATTACTATTATAATAATTGTATTATAATGAATCATTCTAATTTTAATGATTATTATTTTTATTAAAACATTAAACAAAACAAATTTTACTACTGTATTATCTCAGAGTTTTTATTCAAACAAAAATAATCATTTATTTTTGAGATCTATGATTTATGAGATCAAACTGTTGTTCATTTTCAGTTGTGTAAGTTTGGGCAAGTAGATTCCTGAAACAAGATGACAAAAAACACAAATATTCATCAGATTTCACAGCTTGTGAAGTATTTATTCTTATCCTCTCAGTCATAATCCAAACCAAACAGTCACTTCAAATCACATTTGGAGCATTATTGTTTCTCATTTGATGTCAAACTGTTTATAACAACTGAATATTTGGCTCCCGCAAATTCTTATTACCAAAAAAATAAACTAAGAAATATAATAAGAAATGTAAGAAATCTAACTGAAGTTGTTCAGAGTGTACTGTCACGTATCAACACCTCTCCAGTGACCTCACTTCCTGTAAATTATTTTTTGATTAGAAATATGCTTTGCTAAAAGCTTAATTTGGACAACTTTAATGGCAATTAAATTTTTTTATTTTATTTTTTGCACCCTCAGATAGTAGATTTTCAAATAGTAGTATCTCGTCCAACTATTTTCCCATCCTAACAAAGCATACATCAATGGAAAGCTTATTTTTTCCTAAGATGTATAAATCTCAACTGTTGTCCTCTATTAATTCTGAATGGAATCACAGTAAAAGCAATGAATCTACTTTAATGCAATATAGGTTTATGCAAAGTTTTATTTGTCTGTACAAACATCATTAATGAGCAATTCATATTTTTTCCCCCCAACCAGATTTTTTTTTTTAAAGTTTTGTCTTTTGACTATATGTAAATAAATGTATTAATATATCTATTTATATGAAATAATAAAGTAATAACATATATAACCATTTATCTAATAATAATAATAATAAAAATCATAATTTACAACATCTTTCCAACAAAGCTAATCACTTTCACATCTTTTCACACTTTTACACTTTTACCACTTAACTGGAATTTGTCACATCACGTAGATTTATCTTTACTCCCTTTTCTGTAATTTTTAACTGTCAGTAACTTTATTCATAAAGTTGCATAACAACAAAAACAGTTACAATATGTCTAGAGACAATATATAAAGACAATTTTGCTATGCAGCTGTGAGATTAAAATTTTGTAATGGCATAGATTACGCCAATAATGTATTATAAAGCATTATAACAAATCGATGTATTATTTACCCTTACAAATATTAAAAGCAACATTTTCTAATCTGTAATCAGAATGTCTTGTTTGCTATATATATATATATATATATATATATATATATATATTTATATATATATATATATATATATATATATATATATATATATATATATATATATATACATACATACATACACACACACACACACGCACACACAATGCAAAAAATAAAAATACGCAAGGATGAGTCATTCACATTTAGATTAATAATGTATGCACTATGTAAATGCACCATTTACTGCATGTACTGCAAGTAAGGAAGGTTTGGGTTAACCAACTAAGAGTTCAAGGTTTATGTGACACTAAGTTTATCCTGTTTTCTCGAATATTCCCCAGGTAGATGGTAACAGATGGCATCATCAGAATCTGATTTGCCAGAAGCCTTGGTTAGAAATGCAGAGGTGCTCCATCAATCCTCTTCCACCATTTTAAGGAGCATGTCGACCAACACTAAAAAAGAAAAATATAAATAAAGAAAAAACAATCACTAAAAATTAGACGATAAATAAAAATGTTATTATTTATTTATTTATGTATTTATTTATTTTTATAGGTTTTCTATTGCTATCATCAAAAATGACAATTCAATGACAATTTGTGTGTTTTGGTCACCTATTCACATAATCTATTTGTGAAATATTGTTTATAATGATGTCATATTTGTGTTTTGTCAGTAAGAAATTAACTGTAAGATTGTGTCTTCACTGGGTTGATTACAGCCTGCTTATCCTTTCTTGAATTATCCCACCAAAAGTTTGTGTAGGTGCAAGAGATTTGTTGAACAAATTTTTTTTGGGTCAGGGTTGATCATGTATCTTAATTTGGAATGACACTTATCACCATTTCCCCTTCCTGTTTTGTTTTCATCATCATTATTCTTATTTTTCCAGTTATATATAGGGTTGGGAACCGGTTCTGTTTTTGAAAAGTTTTGGTTCCGAAAATGGTTCTGGTGCGACACGTGACCAAGCAGCCTTGCGCCGCTGTTCTAATGATTCTGCGTTTTCAAGTAACAGAAACGCCGCCCTGCCTCTTTAATTACTGAACACATTGATTCCAATGATGTGCAAACCCCAGACACGCCGCAAAGTGTCTTTAACTGCCAAACACGCTTCCCACGAAACACGCGCACACGCGCTTTTGATGACTGCACATAATTTTGTCCGACTGTACATATAATGGCAGCGCGCAGCAACTTCTGCCACTAAATTACATTATATTTGTCCCATATTGTAATTAATATACATATGACTTAAACTTGGACCACTAAATAAATAGACTGCTATTATGTTATGTAAGTATGAGGGTTAGATTATTTAGATTACAGGTCATTTCAAGAGTGGTAAACAAAGTGATAGACAATATTAATTTTCATGTACTTTAAATGTTTAAAAATGTGGAAACCACTCATTGCATCACACCATACCCTGTCTGCATTATTATTTGAAAAATAGGGCCTTTATGGAAAGTGTCTATACATGGTTATAAGTTTAAATAAAGTAAAATAAAGGTAATAAAACTAATAAAAATCTGAATTATACCCAATAATTGTAATATTATTTTCATAATATTATTTTATTTTTCTCAGAAAAAAAATTAAATAAACAGTTTATAGTTAATTAATTTGGGGAAATTAACAAGTGTCTCAGCCCTCAAGGCTTATTCCTGTTTAAAAAGCTAAATGTTATCGATAGTGTAACAAATCATCACATGCTGATTGATGGACTAGCATTACTCAACATTTCTTACTACCTTCCAGCAATACTGGAATAGTCATAATTTCATTAAATGAAAGTAAAATAGTAAAAAAACATAATAATAGTTCCTTTAAATGGGACTGGAATTGGAACTTGAACATTTCTCTACTGTAAACCGTGTTGAATTTTGACATTGCCAAACTTTAAATTAAGTTGACAGTAAGTAATAGTAATTGAGTATTGTGCATTTTATACTTACCGCAATTTTTTTTTAAATAGTTGTTTAATGATTTTAATGGAACCAGAATTGGAACCGTCAGGTGGAACCGGGACATTTCTAACGATTCCCAACCCTAACTATTTATCAGTGAGCCATTATTTATAGCCATTATGTTTGCCCCATATTTGGTTAAGCATCTGATGTTTTGTTAAAAGTTTGTTAATCTAATACAATTTTTTTATAAAATAATATATAAAAAAGAAAAGGCGGTAAGGGTGATACTACTGGTGTTCAACACGGCTCTGTATTTGGCCCACTTTTATATTCCATTTGCAGCGAACACTATAATCTCACCCAGATATAAGGTAGTATTACTATCTTCTGTTGATTCAAAAATTGCCATGGCCCCAACATAACACAGAGAAAAGTATGTAACAATAGATTCTTTGTGATGCTGCACATAGAATGAAGACCACGAAATAATTGCATATTGAATCTAAAGTATCAATATGCCACATTAATCTGTTTGCAAAATGATGACGATGTTTATTTCGCAAAAAAGTTACATGTTTATCTTTTATGTTATGCAATGGTTAAATCTGTGTTACTTTTGTGCACACTGTCAGCTATGCTTGCGTTGGAGTAGACCATTTTTTCCAAAAAGTTCAAAAACGTAATCTATTTGTGTAATGTAATTTGTAATGCATTACTAATCTCAGAATAATATGTGAGACCCCATTGCATAATTTAACTTCACCTGTGTGTCAGGGTCTTACCTCCTGCTGTTGGTCGAAGGAAGGGCTCAAATGATCGACAGGCGTTGATGAGCTCTTCTAGCTTTTTAGGACAGTCTGTCGGAAGTGGCTCCATGACCTTCTCTACATACACTTTCTGGTAGATCTGACTGGGGGTTGTACAGTCTAACACAGGCACAGAAAGAGTGTGTCATGCATTTAGTTAACATTTAAGTAATATTCAAATGCAATAGTGATTGTTTTGGAGATACACACCTTTGAAAGGAACATCTCGTGTTGCAATTTCCCACAAGACAATGCCAAAACTAAAAAGAGCATGTGCAGTCATTAACCATCCTTTATCATCCTTGAATAAGATATGTGTATATGAAACAGTATATGAGTTGCACTGCCATACCTGTAGATCTCACATGCCTTGTCGTAAGGATGGTTGATATTCTGAAGCTGCTGTGGAGAGTTGTAATGGAAAGCACTGCTCCTCTTGGATTTAGTCTTCTTAAGAGAAGTTTCTGTTTTTGCCAACTCAAAGCCTCCCAACTTGTGAAACATACAAATGAACATTAAGATTAAACCCCAACAAAAACATTCCCTGGGTTTTAGTAAGGGTCAAACCATTTTTTTTATTATTATCTGTTAGATAAAATTGTTTTAGTAACATAAATATGTACTTAAAAAAAATATAAAGAAAGCAATATTTTCTATTATAATATATATTCAAAACTGTCTATAGAAAGCAACTGTAAGAATAATATTGCTTTAAATGCCCTTAAAATGTACATACAGCAGGGTCAGAGATTAACTTTTCCATTAGGAGGCAATATTTGCCCCCTTGAATTGATTTCCAGGGGACATTTTATTATTAATTGATTTCCAGGGGAAATTGTATTATTAAACGCAATGGCGATTTTTTATATTCACCTTATTATTATAATCACCACACTATGTTGTCTTTAAAGTCAAATAATAAAATTTACCCAATTACTTTAATTCATATTTTAAACTGTTGTCAATTACAATAGACAGTAACTCTTTATTTTAAGGTGTCCTTGTCACACGCTACATGTACTTACTATTATAATTACAATAAATTATGAGCAAATATTTGGCCATGTCAGATTCTGGCTTTACAGACAAACATGTCGGTTCATGACCAAAATCTATATATTATTATTATTATTATTATTATTTTTTTTTTTACAATATAATAACTTATGAAATTAATGTTTTATTTACATTGTGTCAGACTGTGTTGTTTATGAGGAGGGAATTCAGGTGTTTGCAGCGCTGACTAATCTAAGCTCCTCTGATTGGCCAATGCATTCCTAAATTCAACATTTATGCATTTGATAGGTTTTAAGTCTCAATGCTGCACAAAAAACTGCATAAAAGCAATCTGATGCAGTGTGAGCAAATTTAAATGTAATTCTGCTAATTGGGACTTTTCATTCATTTTCATGTTTCTTTTTAGTAATGACAGCTGTAATGTACTGTTTAAATTTGCAGGGGCATTTTTTGCCCCTTTGTCTTGAATTTATGGGACATTTTTGGTCTTTTTGGTGGCATTTTGGCTACAAAAACATGTTGTGGTTGTTTTGGTGGTTAAATGACGCTGATATTGTGAAAGTGAATATCCATTACCTTCACTCTATAGCCAGCGGCCACTAGAAAACTACAGCTTCTGATGGAGCCATGCACTTTAAACTTCTCCTCTGACTGATGCAGCCTGTACTGTGCAAAAATAGAAAAAAGAAAGAAAGAGACTGAGATGACAAATATACCTTTATGCAAATATATGAGAATAAATAAACTAGATAAAAAAAGACATGCTTTATGTATGCTTAAAGCTCTAAGAGGAGTTAGAGTCAGACTATTGTCACAGAGGATGAAGAATAAGTCATTAATAAATCGAATAACTGTATGTTGAATTTTTTATGCCAGTTTAGCTAGATTTGGACCTGTAGAGTCCCTGTGCTGCATCCAGACACATCTGCGTCTTTCTCTCCCAGGGCAGATTGCATTTACTGTCCAGGACTTGTCGAAGACTTCCCTTTTCACAGTATTCCATGACTATCAGGAAACTTGGATTTGGTCCTGTATGAGAAGGATGCAATGGCAAGTAGATGCATGTTTAACTCAAGTAAAGTAAAAACTTGCCGATCTTCTCAAACTGAGATTATTTTTTGATTAGTGATTTGTGATTGGCACACCGTTCTCATCCTCGACACAGATCCCAAACATTCTTAAGACATTTGGTGACTCAAATCGCTTCATGGTCTCCACCTCCTTGTTAAAAACACTCCTCAGCTCACTGGAGAGAATGAATATATGCAACAAAGATACTTTAGTTTTTAAGTCAAGAAAATGACTGCTATGGTATAGACTGATTTAAATATTTGAGTTCAGTTCATTTTAGCATCTACCTGGGGTTGGTGCACAGCGGACATGTGTATCTCTTGATAGCCACGGTGAATTTGTTGTACATCCCTTTGTAAAGGTCTGAATGGCTGCACTTCATAAGGGGTTTAATAGGAAGACTGTAGGTCAGTTCTTCTGGTTTAATCTCTCTAATGTCTTGCAGATAAAGGCGGGGTTTTTTCACTATCAACCAAAGACAAATAAAACGGTTCAGTGAAGACACCATTCAAAACATCACTTCAACAATGCTAAACTAAAAATGACTTTACAGTTCACGAAAGCCTTGTTATAATCAGACAATTCTTGAAAAACAGTGATCCTTCTATTAAAATGTCTTTAATATACACTTATTTACTATATAAAATCTTTGACTTCCAAATAATAGTGATGTGGTGCAACCAAAATATGCAGAAAAATAACAAAATAGGTAAATATATATATATTTACACCACCCTCCATCATATTTATTAGGCAATTTTGTAAATCAGCAAATTAGTTAAGTTAATTGTTTTTTCCAAGGTGCAGGGCTATAATTGAGATATGTGCACTCACATATTTTCAAGAATTAAGAAAATATTTTAATACTTTTTACTTGGTTTGTTTACACCATATAAAACCAACAAGAATACAAACTGTTTTTGTAATAACTTTGTAAGTGTTGTAGTGTTTTTAAAGCATTTTTAATATTTTGTCTTTTTCGTGGACACTCTTTTATGTCGTTGACCCACATATCTGTACTTACATGATTCCATGATTTCTTTAATGTCCTGCACATCTTTTTGAGTTTGGTCAACTGTCTTATGTACGGCGTCAACCACCGCGTACGTTTCTTTGCTCTCCTGATCTAAAGAACGGAGCACTATAGGAGACAAATTTATACTCATTAAGTACACAGATTAAAGTAGAGCTGTCCAATCCTGCTCCTGGAGGGCCAACATCATGCAGGGTTTAGCTCCAGTTCTCAGTTTCAAGTGGGTCTGAAGACTTTGTTTATCTGAGTCAGGTATGTTTAAGTAGGGATGGAGCTTAACTGGACAGTGGCCCTCCAGGAACAGTTTTGGACAGGCCTAGCCTAAAGGTTCCAGTTGTATTCCGATTCAAATCCATACAACTTACATTCCAGAGAGTCACTCTGCCTGTCTTCTTCATCTTCCCGCCACCTTGTTGCTTCCTGAAACACTTTCTCTATACTTGCTCTGTGCTCTACCTGAAGCGCTAGAGAAAGCACCTGTGCTGCATCATTCAGCCTCTCATTCAGGAAGCTGAACTCCTCTCCGAGGTCAAGTGCTTTGGCGATGCGTTTCAAATAGCTGAAGGAAGTGTATTTCTTCACTACCTTCTCGGCTGACTCCAGAGTGAGTTTAAGATTTTCAAGCCCCTTTCTAACCTGTTTGGGTTCAGTCCCAAAGCCATGAATCTTCACGGCCCTGACCAGCTCAGCCAGAGTGGACACGCGGTGAGCCAGACGCCTGCAGCGCTTCTTGTTGGCCTTCACCTCCTCACACAGACTGTACAGCTTTTCTGCGAGGGATAGGATGGGATCTATGATGTCCATTGCAGCTGGAAATAAAAACAAACAAAATTCTCAGATGAAGTATCTTAAATGACAGAAGCTTCATGTTCTCCTGATGCGGTTCAAAAAATATCAATAAACAATAAAATACACTCTTTAGCAAAAGTTTAACCATTAAAAAAAAAAAAAAAAACGATTAATGTAAAAGTATTTCTGAAACAAATGGAGAATGTGACATACAAAAATATCAACATCAGTCATGTAAACTAAAAGTAATTAATTCAAATTAAAAATAACATGGCAACTTACATTAAAGAAAAATGCTCTTTTTAATTTAGCACATTTTAATTAAATAATTCTGCTTTAAAGAAGTAAGCATTATGAAAGCACAATAAAATGAAAACTGAAAACCAGGACCCATGATTAAATATTAGCTTTCTTTTTCAAATGCAGTATATAATAGGCTACAAGGAGAAGTGAAAGTTGTGCAATCAAATCTAAGCACAATTTCCTCATTCCGGATAAAACCAGTGTTCTAGTTAGAACATGATTTGAAATAGCCTTAGGTTTCTAAAGAAAGGGTTACCGACTCTACACAGCTTTCTATTTTCTTATCTCTCGGGAATAAGAGCATTTAGTTTATTCAACCAAAGTTTCTTTTACAATCAGGTGAAGTGGAAACCATAAACGGGAAACACATTATCATCTTAAAAAACGTGTCGACCTTTCAACCTGAACATTTCATATGAAGTAATCGTCTTTGTGTGACTTTGGCATTCAATCCTTTACATTTTAATTCTGTGATAGCTGTTTATATAAGCTCACAGAAATGCTATGTTAGCTAACTACTACAAACACTGCAAAATATGTAATCTTAAAACTTATAGTCAACACATACATCACGGATATTTTACAATTATTGCACTAATACTTACAGCTAATATAGCCTTATTATTATAACAGAAGTAGCCTAATGGAATTATGGTTATTGTAGGCTAATATGCACGTGAATGTAAAACATACACACACACACACACACACACACACACACACACACATATATATATATAGAAGGCTTACAGCTTACAGCTTACAGTAAGCTACTTACTTTATAAGTTGCTGTTTCCTTTTGATCCGGCGAGAGTCTGACAGACAAAGGATTGTGAGAACAGCTGATTTGAGTGACTGAATGGTGGCTCCTCCTCTACTAGTTCACTAGCTTTAAGTGCAGCTTCCTCATCGAAACTAAATCTGGTTCACTTTTTATTGTATTCTACCTCAGTGGTTACACACAGAGTATTCACACACAGTGGAAGCTTACTAGAGAAGTGTGAAGTGGGACATAGCCTAATACACCTCTGTAAATAAATACATTTGATTTAAATTCACATCTCGCACACTTTAATGCCCTTTGGATGTAACATATGGCCCCTACTCCCTTTGAACTGGAATCATGGAGGAATATCCCGTGATGTCTACTTAGGGCACTTACGGTCGAATAGAACAAACGTCCTACATAATAAGAGATACTATGACCAGAAATCCTTGAATTGAGAACCAGTGTAAAACATAAATGAGAATAGTTCATGTGAACATGGGCGGCGCTAGGGAGGGGCTAGCAGGTGCTACAGCACTCCCAAGAAAAATAAAAGCACTCCCATAGCACCCTACACCGTTTTTTTCTTCTTCCTGAAACCAATTATATATATATATATATATATATGCTGTAGCCTAATAATTTGTATTTAATAATTAAGGTGATGATAATAATAATAATAAAAAAACAAAAACATTTGACTCTGCATGCATAACTCGTGCTATGCAAAAACGACATGATTTGCAGCTGTCGTATTTTCGTAATATCAGTAGGCTACAGCATTTTATAAAAAATAGAGCGAAAAATAAGAAGGCTTGCCCCCGAATAAAGATTTCTATATTCAACTAGTCACTCATTATATTAAATGTATTAATATAATAATAGCTAAATTACCATCCTTTAGGCAGGCGTATATATATATATATATATATATATATATATATATATATATATATATATATATATATATAAGGCGCAAAGCAATCAAAGCATCGTAAAGTGATTACTAATGTGTCGGGAGAAAAGAAGACATTTTAAATATTTATTAATAAACAAGTGCTTTCTGTGTCAGTTTTGGGTGCAAATATGACGTTGCTGAATGCTGACGCTGACTCGCCATCTCCACATAGAAATAAACACCTTTTCATACTGACTAAAAAATTAAAAAATATTACAAAACCGAGTGGCTGAGTTTTATTCATATTTATTTTATTATTGATATAAAAATAATAATAACCTGTTTTGGTTATACTTAATTGCAGGACTCTGTATCTGTGACTAAATGTTGTGAGCAGTCGCACTGTTGTACAATAATTTGTATGAAAGTAGGTGTTCAACTCATAAGTGCTTCCATGCTTATGATGCCTCGTTTGTTTTAAAAAGTGAAAGGTTCAGTCATGCCCAAAAATATTAATGCCCGATGAGGTTAGAGAACACCTCACAAGATACCAGAGACCATTACTTCATCCAAAATCACTACAGACCCTTTAGATTCCCAGCTCCATGTTGGTGCTTCTTCTTTTCAGTTCACTCCTCTCATTTTCTGTAGGGTTCAGGTCAGAGGACTGGAATGGTTATAGCAGAAGCTTGGTTTTGAGCTCAGTGACCCATTTCTGTGTTGTTTTTGAGGTTTGTGTATGGATTATTGTACAGTTGGAAGATCCGAACATGGCATATTGTAAAAAGTTTAACTATTATTTACTCAATTTTTTTGGTGAAACATTTTACACTCAAAAATAATTTAGTAAATTTTAAAGCTGTGAAATCAGTGAAATATAATGTTTAAATTGAGTAATTGTAAGTAAAAAAATTAAGTAAATCTGAATAACTGAATAACTTTATATGAGAAATAAAATTAATTAGATATAATCAAAATTATAAAACACCACAACTGAAATTATATGTAAAATAAACAAATATTGAGTAGATATAATTGAAATATTGGATGAAATTTAACCAAACAAATGTGCTATGTTTACTACATGTAAAAGTGAATTTATCTTAATATTGGACTATAAATTATAAAATTGTTGCATTCTTTTTTTTTTTTTTTACAGTATTTATCGTTTACAATTAATATAATAAAACCAAATTAAGAAAGAAACACATTTTTATTCAACATTTATTTGTCAATTAAACACTAGACAAAGTCTAAAATCAACCTTTGAAACATTTTATCCATTTTAATATTCCAGTAGATTGCAAAAATTAAAAACTGTAAGTACTGTAAGTAGCCATAAGGGAAATGATTAAACCTTATGAAACATTTCATCCATCTTAGTATTTAAGTAGATTACATGTAAAATACGATAGCCGTAAGAGAGATGACATCTTACTTTGTTCCTGGTGCATACCAGCCATTTGCAGTAACACTCATTACCACTCATTAAACCATAAAAAAAGCAACACTTACATCAATATTAAAGGGATAGTTCACCCAAAAAGATCATGTTGTCATAATTTACTCGCCCTCAAGTTGTCCCAAACCTGTACGAGTTTCTTTCTTCTGTTGAACACAAAAGATATTTTAATGAATGTTGGTTAAAAGACAGTTGAAAGTTGCCATTGACTTCCATGGTAGGAAAAAAAAGTTTACTATGCAAAGTCAATGGCAACCTTTAAATGCGTTAACCAACACTCTTTAATACTTGGCTGAATGTCACGTCACTTCACTTAAAATATCTTTTGTGTTCAACAGAAGAAAGAAACTCGTACAGGTTTGGGACAAATTGAGGGAGAGTAAATTATGACAACATCATCTTTTTGTTTAAACTATCCCTTCAACAGAATTAATCCGATAACAGAAACACTTCCATCAGGAATACCCATTCAGTGGGATGATCATGAACCACTACTATGCAAGAAAATAAATTTTTAACCTCTGAACATTAACAGAGAGTTTTGGAGGATCCAGCTCAAGAAACAGTTTTTGGAACAACTCAAGTGAGTACAAGTCTTTCTCAAAATATTTGCATTTTGTGATAAAAGTTCATTATTTTCCATAATGTACTGATAAAAATTAAACTTTCATATATTTTTGATTTATTGCACACCAACTGAACTATTTCAGGTCTTTTATTGTTTTAATAGTGATGATTTTGGCATATAGCTCACGAAAACCCAAAATTCCTATCTCAAAAAATGAGTATATTTTACCTATTTTAACGAATAGGCTGTTCCCAGAATGCTGTATCAAGGCACCTCAGTGGGAAGTCTGTGTGAAGGAAAAAGTGTGGCAAAAAACGCTGCACAACGAGAAGAGGTGACCGGACCCTGAGGAAGATTGTGGAGAAGGACCGATTCCAGACCTTGGGGGACCTGCGGAAACAGTTGACTGAGTCTGGAGTAGAAACATCCAGAGCCACCGTGCACAGGCGTGTGCAGGAAATGGGCTACAGGTGCCGCATTCCCCAGGTCAAGGCACTTTGGGCTACAGAGAAGCAGCACTGGACTGTTGCTCAGTGGTCCAAAGTACTTTTTTCAGATGAAAGCAACTTTTGCATGTCATTCGGAAATCAAGGTGCCAGAGTCTGGAGGAAGACTGGGGAGAAGGAAATGCCAAAATGCCTGAAGTCCAGTGTCAAGTACCCACAGTCAGTGATGGTCTGGGGTGCCATGTCAGCTGCTGGTGTTGGTCCACTGTGTTTTAACAAGGGAAGGGTCAATGCAGCTAGTTATCAGGAGATTTTGGAGCACTTCATGCTTCCATCTGCTGAAAAGCTTTATGGAGATGAAGATTTCATTTTCAGCACGACCTGGCATCTGCTCACAGTGCCAAAACCACTGGTAAATGGTTTACTGACCATGGTATTACTGTGCTCAATTGGCCTGCCAACTCTTCTGACCTGAACTCCATAGAGAATCTGTGGGATATTGTGAAGAGAAAGTTGAGAGATGCAAGACCCAACACTCTGGATGAGCTTAAGGCCGCTATCGAAGCATCCTGGGCCTCCATAACACCTCAGCAGTGCCACAGGCTGATTGCCTCCATGCCACGCCGCATTGGAGCAGTCATTTCTGCAAAAGGATTCCCGAAGTATTGAGTGCATAACTGAACATAATTATTTAAAGGTTGACTTTTTTTTGTATTAAAACCCTTTTCTTTTATTGGTTGGATGAAATATGCTATTTTTTTGAGATAGGAATTTGGGGTTTTCATGAGCTGTATGCCAAAATCATCAGTATTAAAACAATAAAAGACCTGAAATATTTCAGTTGGTGTGCAATGAATCTAAAATATATGATATTATGGAAAATAATGAACTTTATCACAATATGCTAATTTTTTCAGAAGGACGTGTATTTGTGGGTCTTGGGATATCTCAAATCCAATGCATACGTGACTCCCAAAAGATAGCAGCAGGCTCTGCTGAGATTCCCAAGATTGCGGAGGACAGTGATGCCCTCAATCACAACTCCTACATCGCTGACTACCCCATCATTGTCCCGAAGGATGTAGATTTTTATGACCTAATCTGCCAACTCTGCTTGTACGAAGACCGGTAGATCAGCTGAACCCTACAGGCAAATTTTAAAGATAACTGGTTAGAGCTTACATTCAAACCTGAATGTTACAAGAAAGCAACAAATACACAAAACAAATAGCACCTTAAGAAGCAAACATTCTGTTGGACCATATGATAGGTAAAATCTCAAACAAAGTTTACTAGGGGGAGGAGTTGCAAAAATGAACAGCATTCTTCTTAACAAGAGGACAGGTTAATTTTCAACATAGGGACATTTATTTTTAACAATAAACCTAAAAGAAAAATGAAAAGAGACCAACTGCGAGCTTCTATGCTGTAAATCAATGCTATAGGCTTTTATTGAGGTCCGCATTATTTCAACCAATTTCTTTATAAACATGTTTAATATTTAAGTAAAATGACTAATGGTTTTGAAACAAAAAAGCTTGTTTAATTGCACTACTTGAAATCAAACTATTTAAGGATGCAAAATTAAACTGATCTGTTTCAGGCAACAAAAATATTACTTTAATTAAAATTAAAACAATGTACCCCTCCCCCAGCCTCCGCTGTCCTTGGATTTGTTGTGAAACAGCTGCGGTGACTGGAGTAATGGAATGAAAATTCGGCTTTAATGTATATATATATATATATATATATATATATATATATATATATATATATATATATATATAAAATTACTAGCCAAATGGCGATAGAGGGTGGGGGGGATAGACGGTTGTCTTTTCTGCATTTTTTTTTTTATAAATGCAAGCTTAATGAGCTTAAGAAACTTATTTTAGAAACATTAAAAAGCTTACTGTTTTCAAACTTTTGACCGATATTGTATGTGATCTAGGTTTCAGTGCACTAGAATGATTTTACAACGGAGCAGGCCTTAAACTGGCTGACTCCCTATAGTGGGAGCTGATTAAAACGCACCAGTCTATGTTATGTCCACGCCATTTTAAATACTTTTGCATGGCGTATTTGTAGTGGTGATTTAAGAGCTCATACTTGAGTTCATATAGTAATTATGATGTTTTACAAAAACGTGACAGCTTTTTACAAGACAGAATGTTGTCATTTGAAAGTTCATAAATGATGTGTTCCCTTTTGACAAGCCACTGACCCCAAAGGGGAACCTGTACAAAATCGTTTTCCATTGGGCATGTATAGTTATAGTTGCTTGACCACAGTACACTTATTGTTAGACTTTCAAATGGCGGTTGAAATAAACGTGATCCAAATAGTACGAACGTTAACCCACTCCAAAAAAAAAAAAAAAAACCCTAACATACATATCGCTGCCCCACTAACTAACTTAGAAAACTACACTGTTATGTACACGTACACACGGTCAATGTTTAATCAACTTTTGAATAAAGTATTGCAAATATACATCGTTATAAAATGATTACTTACAGGAAATTCGAGTAATGCTGTTCACGTCGTTGCTGAGAAAAGCAGTCCTTCAGTGACAGGTGCCTCTTGCTTGAGCCGTTAAACTTGTTAAACTTCTTAAGATGAGGCAAAATACAAACACAATTGTTGGGAAATCCTTAATAATTAACTTCTGAATTAAACATCACAAACATATTTAGTTTTAGCTGGCTAAATTACATAACGTCCCACGATATGAGAGGAGTGCGGGCCTTGCCGTTGCTGAGGAAAACCGTCCTTCAGGTGACTTCGATTAAGCTACGAAACTTGTTGAAGATGACGTAAAATACAAAGACAATTGTTAGGAAATGCTTAATTATTATTAACTTTATAATAAAGTGTTACAAACGTAAGTAGGATTAGCTGACTAACGTTACTTACCAGGAGTTGTGAGGAGTATGGCCAGTCGACGTCTCCCCTGAGGAAAGCAGATTTTTTTTTTGATCACTTTAGCCGCGAAACTTACTCAATTTATTTAAACCGTCATTTATTAAGCTGGAACTTTATTTAGTAAAATTGGTAGGAAATACTTAATAATTTTAGTTTCTAAAACAGATCAGTACAAGTAAATAATTATCAAATATTTCTATTAGAATTCACCAGAAATATTGAGGGTATATTAAAAATCTAATTAGTTAGTTAAATACTTATTTATTTTCATTACATAAAATTAAATAACATATGTAAATTTTAGAGAAATTATTTGTTGGATTTTTAATTATTATTTTTAACCTGACCCATTCAAAATATCACTTAAATGATATCAAAAAATTTCATTAAGTAAATATAGCTCTTTATTTTTGTGAAATTTACTAAGCCACTGAATTATTTTTTACAGTGTGATTTCTCCAAGTACAACATGTTCCTGGATCAACATTCTTATTGATTCTGGAACAACATTCCAATCAACCAATCAGAATTGAGATATAACTTTTCAGAAAATATCTGTTTTAGTCTTACAATCAGAGTCAGGTGCTTCTGCACCCTTCTTAATCAGCTATTATTTCCCACTGATTTTAGGAATAAATTATGGGTACAGTAAGGTTTAGGGGTAGGGATTGGGTTAACTCTATATTTTTGGACAATAATGTTGATCCAGGAACATGTCTTACTTGGCAAAATCACGGGGCGACCCCATTATTATATTTCTGAGTCAGTTACTTACTGATTTTTTATCTGTTGGTATTTGATAGAATCCATGATGCCATGTGTCTAAACAAGATGTCTAGGACCTCCAGCAGAAATATAGCCCCACAACATCACAAATAAAGATGCATGTTTCATTGTACACATGGGGTACTTTTTTTTCTCTGTGTTCACCAAACCCATCTTGAGTGTTTGCTGCTAAAAAAGCTCATTTCTTTTTGTTTCATCTGACCATAGAAGCTAGTCCCATTTGAAGTTCCAGGCTGATAACTGAATATGCTGGAGTTTGTTACTGATGAGCTAGGATAATTTTTTTAAAACCCTCCCAAACAACATGTGGTGATGTAGGTGCGGTTTGACATTAAAAAAAAAAAAGTTTTCTGACCCTGAGACTCAACTATGTTCCGCAATTCCCCAGCTGTGATCCTTGGAGAGTCTTTAGCCACTCAAACTGACCTCCTCCTAATGAATTAGGACGATATAGAAACACGTCCTCTTCCAGGGAGTTTCATAACATTTATCTTTTGCTACACATCAGAAATATATTCTTTGTTTGTTCTCATTGTGATGGTTGATTAAGGCAATTTGGGCTTTGTTTTACCTCCTCTTTATATTTCTGTGAAACAGGGAACAATGGCTGGATAATTTAATATTCATAATCACCCTGGAGTGCTCAAAATTGTGAATATGAGTGGGCATATACTTCAGAGTTATTTTACTCAAGAATTTCTGGGAGTGTCCTTAATTGTGGCCAATGTGTATTAGAGAAAAACATTTATTTCAGAATGATATTGCCCCCCCATTTTAAATTCTTATTATCCAATGAAAGGTTAGATTTTTGTGAATTTGTTAAATAAAATATCAAAAGGATTAACAACACAGATTAATTTTCACAGCCTTCTTTGATCATATTTACCAAGGGTGTCCATATTTTTGGCCATGACTGTATATAGATGTAAGCAAAACATACACACATCTTTTATTGTAAAATGTGACAAGATCGCAAAATCGAAAGTGAAAGCAACAGAGGAGACAGCAGTCAGGTCGGCAGTCTTACCCATGATTGCGGTTTTGAGTAATGGACCAGGCTGGGAGTTTTTAAAAGCCTCAGGAATCTTTTGCAGGGATTTAGAGTTAATTAGTTGATTCAGATGATTAGGTTAATAGCTTGTTTAGAGAACCTTTTCATGATATGCTAATATTTTGTGATAGGAAATTTGGGTTTTCATGACCATCAGTATTAAAACAATAAAAGACCTGAAATATTTCAGTTGGTGTGCAATGAATCTAAAATATATGAAAGTTTAATTTTTATCATTACATTATGGAAAATAATGAACTTTATCACAATATGCAAATCTTTCAGAAGGACCTGTAGGACCATGACTCAGTCAGTTGGTGTCTGTTTTGTAATTTTACACAGTGACAGTGAAGAATTAAAAACCTTAAATCCAGCATAGAGGGGTTTAGTGAATGTGGTGTTGAATGTGTGTAAGTGTGTGAGTGTGTGTGTGTCAGAGACGCTGTAGAAGGACAGAGTGCCGGCCGGCCAGTCCAGATATACTCCTACTCTTTTAGGGGAGGGTGAAGGGGCAGGGATGTTGTGGCTCAGATCGTTGTGCCAGAAAACAAATTCATCAACAGTATAGAAGAGACACCAGGACTTGTCATTGTATCCAAACTTACTAATAGTCACTTCCTTCCTGTCAATTGTTTTGAAGACCACTGCTACACGAGCCCAGCCAGTCCGCTCAACCTCCCAGTAATGAGGTCCAGTCAGACGGCTGCTTTGCATTTTCTGTGTCTTACAAACCAGAATCGTGCCTGACGAAACGATTGTAATTCAAACACAGCCCCTGTCTGCATTTAAACAGACATTCTCCTTAATTCCATTCGGTCCAATAAAATAACTAAATCTGAGCAGGTCTAAAAACTGAAACTGTTAATGCTGCAACTTTACACTTTGGAAAAGTTATAAACATATATATTTAAATATGAGCAGGCCTACAAGCTGGGATTGGTAATGCTGCACCGTAATCATAGTTATTTATATCTTTCATTATATTTTATTATATGATATTGGTTGGAGACTGAGAGTAGTGAAGAATTTTGCAGCAGTATTGTATTTCTTATTATTGTAAAGCCTATCAATGTCAAGCAATAAATTTATCCAATCAAGTCATTCAAGTAACCAATATTTATTAACTCGTCAAAAGTTCTAAAACACAAATAGGCTTAGCTAGTAGCAAGTTAATACCATCAGGGTTCAACAACCCCCAATATAGCATGTGCAAATGTGCAATACTTTACACCAGACAAAAACAGTCATTCAAAACAGTGACACAGGCCAGCTCCTAAACAAGAGCCAGAAAGACACCCTCCTTATTGTGCTAAAACATTTCAAAATCATTTTTAAAAACAACATACATCAAATAACATGAATAAACATTCCACTACAGCACAATATAAAACAAATAACATGAATACACATTCCAATTTAACACAATATAAAACACACTTCAACCATATACAATCACATACCTAGTACCAGCTAGACAAGTTTTCCAACTCTGGCACAAACCATCATTGTCATCTGCACAAAACATTTAAATGCCAATGATTATACACAATATCACGCGGTTAAAAAGTATTACATCCAACATTGTCACATACCTAGCAACAGCTACGACAACTGTTTTCCAAAGCTGGCACAAACCATCATTGCAGTCTCCAAGAAAGAAACCACCACCACCTATCTGGCAATCAGCATGCACCTGCCATTACTCAAAGGCTAATGCCAGCCCATTCATAAAGGACACGTAGGCTAGAGACTACCATACTCACCCTACCAAACAGGACTACCGTAAATACTATAGTGTTTATAGCCATTACATTCACCGCCCCCACCACTGATCATCGTCCCGATGATCTTATAATTTCATCTATTAACCACCTACTTAAACTACAATCCCCACACTTTTCCATATGATGTCAAAAGCCTAGTGTCCTTTATAAGCAATGGTCTACTCTAAAACCCCCCTATCTTCTCCATTAGAAACAACAGATTTGGGTAGATTAAATGGGTTAGAATGCCTCCCTGCTGTTGATCTACTAGAACGCCGCAATTGACCTGGAGGTACTTGAGTGACTTCGGACATTTGAGATTCTTCTGAATCAATTTGCTCCACTGAATCAACATCTGATTCAATACATACCTCTGGTTCTGACTGATTTCCCATCCTCAGCAAGGATTCAGTTGAGGCCTCTTCCCTAACAACCCATGCTTCATCCAGTTCACTATCAGAGACTACCTCACTATAACTCTGGACATCCTGGTGAACCGCCCCTACTACCCCTGGACCGCACGGCCTCAATTCTGTTCTATGAACATTCTTTGGTGGGCAAGACTCATCCACAGGAGCAACTGTATACACCACTTTAGTGTCATCTGGCTGAGCTATCACTTTGTAGGGCGTAGGCATCCACAAATCCTGAATTTTATGCCTTCCTAAAAAATTGTGGTTCCTACGATAAACCAATTGACCCACCTGCAAAGAACTCTGTAGTGAAGGAGGACCAATAGATCTCTTCCTAACTTCAGCAGCATGTTCCATCTGCCCCCATGCTTTTTGATAAGCCTCTTTAAATCTCTCCTGATGCCCCACCACCCATTCATCAACCGTCTCTATAAAATCTGACTGGCTTACCCCAAACAAAATGTCAACTGGTAACTTTGGCAACTGTCCAAAAACCAAAAAATATGGGCTATAACCAGTACTTGCATGCTCGGTTGTATTATAAGCAAAAACTACCTCTGGTAAATATTCAACCCATCTTCTTTTCTTCAATGGTGAGAGAGTTCTTAACAAATTATGCAGGGTTCGATTGAACCTCTCGCATTGACCATTGCCCTGCGGATGATAAGGGGTAGTTCGACTCTGCTTAATCCCATACATTTTACACAAGTTTCGGACAACCTCTGCCTCAAAACATCTCCCCTGATCCGAATGAATTCGTTGGGGGACCCCATACTTGTGAATCCACTCCCTAACAAGGGATTTTGTCACAGTCACTGCCTTTTGGTCCCGGGTAGGTACCGCAACCACAAATTTTGAAAACACATCAGTGAAAATCAAGACATTCTCCTTACCATCACTAGAAGGTTCTAGAACAGTGAAATCCATAGCTACCACTTCAAAGGGTCTTCTAGCTAACAAACTACCGGTTTCAGTCACTAACTTTGGCACTGGGGCTTTTGCCACAATACATCGTTCACATTGCTTACAATAAGTTTCAATATCTTGAAACATTCCTGGCCAATAACATCTGGCTCTGACCAGCTTAAAAGTGCGTTCTACACCCTGATGCCCATGTTCATCATGTAACCCACGAAGGACTTCCTCCTTCAGACTCTGAGGTAGGAGCACCTGTTTAATCTGGCCTTGTTTAGTATCCACAAATTGGCGGTACAAGACTCCTTCCTCCTCTACCAACTTCTCCCATTGTCGTAGAAGTTCCAAGACCTTACCATCCTCTTTAGCCCTCACTAGTCTACCAGGTTTTACTTACTGACTCCAATACACATGAAACCTTGCAATAATGGGGTCGGCCTGCTGTTGAGCGGCCCAAACTGCCTGAGAAAACACAGGGAAGCTGCATGTGGTTGTCTGCTCATTAATCATCATTGTATGACCCTTCTCTGGAGTTTGATTAAAAATACTCCCCCCAAATGCAGGTTTAGCCATTGACTGGGTTTGTCGTGACAATGCATCCGCCCCCCCATTTTGACGCCCTGGCCTATAACGAATTTCAAAATCAAATCTAGCCAGGTCTGAAACCCATCTCTGCTCAATGGCACCAAACTTGGCAGTCTGCAGATGACTCAGCGGATTATTATCCGTAAACACTATAAATTTGTGGCCTAACAAATAGTCACGAAACTCATCTGTGACTGCCCATTTCAATGCCAACAGCTCTAGCTTCATGGCACTATAATTCTCCATGTTCCGCTCGGATGGCCTTAACCCACGACTTGCATATGCAATCGGTCTTCTTCCATCTTTCCCTTCTTGGGACAATATTGCTCCCAACCCATGATGGCTGGCATCAACTTCCAAATAGAAGGGCTTTGTAAAATCTGCATAGCCAAGTACCGGGGCTGTAACTAGCTTCTCTTTTAATACCTGTAAAGCTGATTCACACTCAGAACCCCACAGTTCACCAAGTGGCACTCTAGTGGTCTTAGATTTACCTGCCTTTGGTGTGGCCAATGCTGCAAGAGCATGCAGGGGTGCTGCCAACTGAGAAACATTTTTCACAAATCACCTGTAATATCCGGCAAAACCCAAAACAGATCTAAGTTCTGTTACTGTACCTGGTCGTGGCCATTGGGCTACTACCCGGGTTTTCTCAGGATCTGTTGCAACCCCCTCAGCAGATATCACATGTCCTAAATAGGATACTTGGCGTTGAAAAAGCGAACATTTACTCCATTTCACTTTTAGGCCACACTCCCTAAAACGTGAAAGAACTAACCTGAGACGACTAAGATGTTGTTCAAAAGATGACGAGAACACAACCACATCATCTAAATAGAGAAGCAAAGACTGAAAATGCTGATCACCTAAAATTCTCTCCATAAGTCGCTGAAATGTTCCGGGTGCGTTGCAAAGCCCAAAAGCCATACGATTAAACTGATATAGACCAAATGGTGTACAAAAAGCAGTCTTTTGTCTGTCCTTCTCAGCAACCTCCACTTGATTATAACCACTAGCGAGGTTCAAGGTTGAAAACCACTGGGCCCCGTTAAGTGCATCAAGTGACTCCTCTATCCTAGGGAGTGGATATGCATCTTTTCTTGTCTTTAAGTTTAACTGGCGGTAGTCAACACAGATCCGCGTATTGCTATTTTTTTTCTTAATAATAACCAAAGGTGATGAATACGGACTACAGCTCTCACTAATAATACCTTGCTCCAAAAGCTGTCTAATATGATCCTTCACCTCTTTATATTGGCTTGGTGGAAGACGGCGATAACGCTGACGAACTGGAACATCATCAGTGACTGGTATCTCATGCTGTATAATTGAGGTGCGCCCAAAATCATTATCACAATAGGAACAGCTAACTGGCCACCCTGCACCTTCACCAAACCTGGAGATACCATTAAGGAGCCAGGTAAAATCCCTTCATCTACCTCCAACCCCTCCACCAAAACGATATAATCTGAACCATGAGTATTCTGGAAACCTGTAGCGGGAACCAAACACATAGAACCTGCAGGTACCAGTACAGGTGAAGGGGCCATCACTTTTGCAAAACCCTGATACACTTGAGCACATGGTCCAGGTGACTTTACATTAAAAGAATCAGACAGAATTTCACGGCAATCTTTTATTATGTTCATGCCCACCAACCCTGGAACAGATTTTCTCTTCAATTTTGTAATAGGATCCGTTGGGTCTCTCACCACCAAAACGCCACGCTGTGGCAAGACCTTAAAGAAAACCACCCACATTCTTTTAGAACATCCTCCCCTTTACATTCAAAATGTTCCTTAAAAAAAACTCTCGGTTATGATGGTGACCATAGAGCCTGTATCTATCATAGATGGAACACATACTCCCCCCCATATACACATCCATAACTGGAGTAGGTCCTGTAAGTGCATGGAATACTTTTTCCCATGAATGGGTGAAATCACCTGAGCCCAACTGCTCCCTTCCTATAGTCTGGCTCTTAACTACAGAGGGAATTCGTTTCCCTGTTGCATAGTAGTTTGGACAACTGCCCCCCTAGCAACCTCAGATGGGGTTACTTGGCGACCAGCGTCACCAACAGTATTGACATTTGAGCAAAAACGTGCAATATGTCCTACTCCCTGACATCTAAAACAAATAGGTCTTCCTGCTGAATCATACCTGGGTTCCTGTCTTGGCCTACGCCCCCGCCTCCCTTCAGAAACTTGAAGCCGTGCTACCTGCTGTGCAAGCCCCTCTAATTTCTCCTCCTGTTTCCTCATTGCATCTCTAAGTTCCAGAAGAAAGGAATCAGGGTTAACGGACTTATTTGTTGTAATACCAGAGCATTCAACTGCTGCATCTTCTGGTGCCAAATTATAGAAAGCTCTATCAGGCACATTATCTTCTTCCCAAAACAGCATAGATTCTCTCCGCAACGCTGAGAATTCTGTATTTGGGTCTTGTCTAATTAATCGTTTTAGTTCTCGAAGTGAGGGGTCTCTAACGTTCTCTGCGAACTGATTTCTTATCGTCTGCTCCCCACACAACTCCACTCCTCCATTACAACGATTTATATCCCCTGCCAAAGACAATAGTGAATGAGAAAATTCCCGCAACCCCTCACCTGCCTTCTGTTTTCTGTCAAAAAAACGCTTTTGAGAAGCAGTCAGAGAATATGGATGGCCATATGCCTCCTTTAAAACCTCTAGAATCAATGTAGGACTCCTGTGTACCTCAGTTGTGCTATATCTTATCTCCTGTTTAGCTCCCCCCTCCAGATGATCATACAAAAATGCTGCCTGTTCTCTTTCTCTATATTGTCGAGAATTCATAGAGTTCTGCACTTCATCAGTCCAATCATGATAGGAGATAGTACCTGGTTCACCGGAAAACATTAACATCTTTTTGTCTTTAGGCATATAAATCACTTCAACAGATGTCGTAACTTTACTTGTGGAGGTTGGTGAGGCTGCTGAATAAGCCTGGCCTACATCTGAAGGAGAATGTGAAGTTTCCATAGGATCGGTTGTTGTTACTTGTTGTAACTGGGCAGTCAATGCTTCATTCTGTTGTTTAAGTTCATCCATCGCTGCTTTTTCCCTATCCAGTCTTTCCTGCAATGCAGCAAGCTCTTGCTCCATCGTTTGGAAGTCAGTCGTACAACAACAGTCTTTATATCCAATGCAGTTTTCACTGAAGTCTCTTGTTCCCACACTCGTCAACTCTTCAGCCTATGTCACTGTTTTGAAAACTTACCTTACTCTACATCAACTTGCTACCAGTTTTTTAAATATTCTGTTCGTGACGCCAAACTGTAAAGCCTATCAATGTCAAGCAATAAATTTATCCAATCAAGTCATTCAAGTAACCAATATTTATTAACTCGTCAAAAGTTCTAAAACACAAATAGGCTTAGCTGGTAGCAAGTTAATACCATCAGGGTTCAACAACCCCCAATATAGCATGTGCAAATGTGCAATACTTTACACCAGACAAAAACAGTCATTCAAAACAGTGACACAGGCCAGCTCCTAAACAAGAGCCAGAAAGACACCCTCCTTATTGTGCTAAAACATTTCAAAATCATTTTTAAAAACAACATACATCAAATAACATGAATAAACATTCCACTACAGCACAATATAAAACAAATAACATGAATACACATTCCAATTTAACACAATATAAAACACACTTCAACCATATACAATCACATACCTAGTACCAGCTAGACAAGTTTTCCAACTCTGGCACAAACCATCATTGTCATCTGCACAAAACATTTAAATGCCAATGATTATACACAATATCACGCGGTTAAAAAGTATTACATCCAACATTGTCACATACCTAACAACAGCTACGACAACTGTTTTCCAAAGCTGGCACAAACCATCATTGCAGTCTCCAAGAAAGAAACCACCACCACCTATCTGGCAATCAGCATGCACCTGCCATTACTCAAAGGCTAATGCCAGCCCATTCATAAAGGACACGTAGGCTAGAGACTACCATACTCACCCTACCAAACAGGACTACCGTAAATACTATAGTGTTTATAGCCATTACATTATTTTTTAATTTTATATATATTTTATTAAAAAGTATTTTTTTTAAAAGTGTAAACAAACTGTTTCTTTCCCTTACTGTACCGAAAATGAACCGAACCGTGACTTTAAAAACGAGCAGTGTTTGGAACGTTACTTTAAAAAAGTAATTAGTTATAGTTACTCACTACTTGTTCCAAAAAGTTAGTAACTGTTATTAGAAAAGAGTTAGTAACTGAATTAATCTATAATAAAAGTAACTCGTTACCAGGGAAAGAAACTATTTGCGTTACTGTAAAAAAAAAAAAAAAAAACTTCAAGTCAGTTGAATTTAGTAGAACAGACAGGTACATAACTTTCAATATTTATTGCACGTCAACAGACAGCAAGAGTTTTATCCTGCACTTCAAGCATTATGCTTGTAAGAAAAGTGTTTTTGGCCACTAGCTTTGTAGCGCGTGTGTCACACATTACATGCACGTTCTTGCCTTTGACCACAATGAATTTGAAGTAGTGCTTATATCTTCACTTTGAAAATGCCAACTTTTCATCGGATTGTTCCTGACTCGCCATCTCTGCTGCGAATCTCTGTGTAGCTGTTGCGTGTTTGTGTGTGTGTGTGTTTGGCGCCGCTGGCGCAGCCGCGTGTGCCGGCATGTGTGTAAAAACACTGGCTCTGATTGGCTACCATGAAAAACATGACTCTGCCTTAGCCAATCACAACCGCTTATCTCGTCATTAACCCACCTGCTCACTCGCTGTGTGAGCCAGGGGTCCGTTCGGAGTTTATTAAATCAATGCATAGTAACGCACCGCATTTAACGTTCAGTAACGTTAACGGCGTTGTAATGACGGGAAAAGTAATTAGTTAGATTACCGCGTTACTGAAAAAAAAACGTCGTTACCTAACGTCGTTCTTTTAAATGCCGTTATTCCAAACACTGAAAACGAGGTACGCACCGAACCGTGATTTTTGCGTACCGTTACACCCCTAGTTTACAGGAAATATGATTTACAAGTTTTTTTTGATAGTGTAACTTTAGACATTGTACTAAATATAAGTAACTTTCAACTTTATGTGAACTAACTCTGATTATACTATTAGTAGACTGTCAGGTTAGGGCTGGTGTTAATAGAATAAACTGTTGTTATAATAAGTTATTTATAGTCAGTGGATTGTCTGTGAAAATGGCTGAAAATATGGGGCCTACATGGGTTTGTCCATGGGTTCCATGTGGGCCCTATCTGAATTAACCCATATGAATCCCATATGGGGCCTGACTGGGGCTGATGTGGGGCCCAAATGGGCAACGCGTATAAGACCCATATTGGTCCCACTTATGACCCATCCAACAAAATAAACGTGGGGCCTGACTGGGGCTAATGTGGGGCCCAACTGGGCAACAAATATAAGACCAATATTTTCCCATATATGACTGGATTGCCAACACAACAACTGTGGGGCCAATGTGAGCCCCATATGACTTTAAACATGAGGCTTATATGGGTTTGTCCATGGGTTTCATGTGGGCCCTGTATGATTTAGCCCATATAAATGTCATATAGAACCTAAGTGGGGCCCAATCTGTTTGACTATTCCACTGGTCATTCATCTACAAAAAATAAAAATAAAAAAGTATATGAAAGGTGCAATTTAAAAGTTCAGTACATCAAGTACTTTATTATAATTCATACATTTTCAATAAAAGTTTTTGTAAAGTGTTAAACACCAACATTAGCTGTTTATTTTAAAACAGGGTGATACTATCCCAACAACTGGTTTTACATAACCAAACTTATGTAACATTTAAAAATATATAAAAAACAAACAAACAAACAAATAGTCAAGAGTGGGGGCAAAACAGTGGGGGCAAAAACCTTGGAATTTTCTGTCTGTTTACCCAAACTTCTGATGCTTCCAAACAGTAATAAGATTAAAAAAAGAGATAGCTTTTTCTGAAAATTCATGAATAGTTTTTATATGGAAAGACAGAAATATCTTAATTTCATTAATAACATTAATAACACTTGTGATTCAGAGATTAATGAAAGTCTTACTGGGTTTAAAGCAGCGGTGTCAAACCCCGTAGAGGGCCACAGCCCTGTGTATTTTAGTTCCAACCCTATTCCAACACAGATTACATCTAGATTTCAAATAATCCTGAAGGGTTTGTTTAGCTGGATCAGGTACTTTTAATTAGGGTTGGAACCAAGTTCTGCCCTCCAGAATCAGAGTTTGACACCACTAGTTTAAAATCAATATAAGAGAGAGAAAAGATTTATATATTTTAGGTGAACAATCCATTTTCAACACTTAAAAACTTCAACGACAACATAAAACACAAAAACCGTTCAACTTACAATACAGAATTAAAATACTTGGTCTTAACAATTTGTATGGATGGACACACAAAACTGATCACAGTCCTGAAGACTGCTGTGACCTGATTGGTCTCTTTCCGCCCCTGTCTCTAGCCCCCGTGAACCATTTTGAGAGTGCCTTTTCTATGTATTTCTGGTTCACAGTCTTGGTCTTTGCGTTCTTCTTCAGTCCACCTATAAAAACAAAAGTTTACACAATTAATCATATGAAATGTCCAGCTTTATACTTGGTATACATTTTATTTTATAGTGTCCTTGTCGAAGTGTAGGTGTACATATAAATACTTAGTAATGTTAATTAACAACATTTTACTTACTACAGGATTAAAATGTAAGTTATCCCCAAAATGAAAATTGTAATTAACTCACTCTCATGTTGTCCCAAACCTATAAAACTTGTTTGTCTTCTAAACACAATTGATTTGTCTTCTGTCCCTCCACTGAAATTAATTTTTTGTAGGTTTTTACTGACAGGAGGCTAAGTATATGATGAATTAACTAAATTAATGTGCAGTTTATTTCAACAATATGTAAAATGTTACAAACACTGTAAAATAATGTTACCCATATTTGTGATATTTGTGATTCTTTTTTTCTATTATTATTATTTGTACAGTACAGCAATACAACCTTTCTTAGACGTGTTTAAATGAAATAAAAGAAACACATTATTCAATGCATTTACTTCTATATTGATATATTAAAGGGTTAGTTCACCCAAAAATGAAAATTACATCATTAATATCTCACCCTCATGTTGTTTCAAACCCTTAGGTCTGCGATTGTTTTTCATGTCCGCGGTTTGAAGCAACCCCAATACCAATAATGTGATATTTAGCCCCTAAAATGTGAATTCTACCAGGGCAACCCTTCCAAAAAATGTATATTTCAACCCCGGGAAGCAATTTTTATCGGGGAACCTCCTGAAAACGCGATTGGGCTAGTTTTGGACTAGTTTTAAGAAGCAACTGGGCAGGATTTGATCTGGCTTTGATCTGGCAACCCTGATCTGAATGCACGTGCATGTATACTTCTAATTACAGGAGCATCTTTACTGATGAGATGCGCATGAAAATCGCATTCGATTTTTTGCACAGCCCTAGTTGCAACCGTGTGCACCGTGAACTCTTTAATCCATTAATGCATCGCATACGCACTGCAAACTGAGTATTTTCCGCACTATAAGGCGCACCTTCAATGATTGGCCTATTTTAGAACTGTTTTCATATATAGGGCCCACCTGATTATAAAGCGCATAGAATAGAAGATACTGCAGTCAAACGTTTGACTGGGTTTGTGTTATGCATCCACTAGATGGAGCTGTGCTAAAGGGAACGTCAACATTTTGACAGAGCACCTTGAGCGCCTTATAGTATGGAAAATACGGTAATGTAAACCTGGCATTATGATTGTTATTGATACATGGATGTTTTACCGAATGGTCCAATATTATATTGATAATTGTAGTATCTGTAAGTTTGTATTGTGAAAGTGCTTTAAACATAATTCTGCATGAGTAGTTAAACATTAAAACACATTTACCACATATGACGTCAAAGAGGCACAGATCTCGAAATCTTTTCTTCAATTCTAGAGATTCGTTTGAAATCAGGAATCTCATCATCCTCCTTGTAGCATGATCCAGTGAAGAACCACCAATATCTGCTACCTTTGCAGTCTAAGTACAAACACAAACAGAATCATTTGTAGATGACATGCATAAATCAGTTCATCTGCAGAGTGATCTGAGAACATGAAGTTCATTTTAGATTTACTCTTTTTTATAGTGTTGGCAATAGTACCAACTTCGGTACTGATATTCTTTTATATAATAGGAATAATTTTAATAATAATTATTATTTTTAATATATAGCACATTTCCAATACCCAAAATGTGATGATACCAGCATTTCCAACACTTGAGTTCATGCATTTAACAGATATGTTTGATTAACTACAATCATCGCTTCACCCTCCTCACTGAGCACTTACACAGATATAAACAGGAGAATTTCAGCATCTCAGAGGATTTGTCTACGATCAGATATATGAGGGATCCACTGACAGATGGTGGCTTTCATATGCTCCCGTGTGTCTGTGTAAGTGCTCAGTGAATAGCATGAATCAGTGATCATTGTACCCAATCACAGAGATATCTGTTGAGCACATGAAAACAATGGCCAATCATAAATTAGGGCTGCACGATGTGTCGTTTAAGCATCGATATCGCGGTGTACGGATCCACGATAGTCACGTCACAGGATGTGCGATGTAGGCTGTCGTAGTCGATCAGTAATTCATTAACTGTACGGGCCAGCTGCTCCCCGGCCCTTGCATGTGATTCGCAGATTAATTGCACAGCTTAACCATCATAGAGTGAAAGTTTTGACAGGGCAGAGAGAGAGAGAGCGCGCATGTGTGAGAGCGAGAGAGACAGCACGAGTGAGAGAGAGAGCGCGTGAGAGAGAGAGAGCGAGAGAGAGAGAGGGGGCCCAGCCGCAAGCTCACCGTCTTCATACAACACGAGCGGGGTCTTCCTCTCTCTCCCTCGCACATATTAAGCATTTGACACGATGGTGTCGATGTTTAAATCATTTAAAATGAGAATGTAAGTGTGCTCACCCTGTTTGTAAGAATTTTTTTTTATAAAATTTCATATTGCAATATATATCGCAGAAAAATGAAATATCACAGTCATTTTTTTTCCCAATATCATGCAGCCCTATCATACATGCTTTAATCTGCTCAAAAGTGCACAATATGTTTGCAGGATATTGCTGGTATAGTAATATTTTTAAAATTTCAATAACAACTGATACTGAAGTCTGTCCCTTTGACAGCAATACTCTCTTATGTTGTTTGATTAACATTAATGGCACTAACAGTAGCAGGTTTATTTAGGCTCCTGGCTCTTTAAGAACTCACACATGGATATGATACACTGACACTCTTAGATATGTAGGTAGATGCCACATTTGACTGCTCAAGACACGTCAACGCATCTGCCATCTTCAAATAATCAATGTGTGGTTTTGTCAATAAATGAGATGCCACAAAAAACATTTTAATTACCAAACAAAATTGTTTACTGTAACTCAAGATTACAGCTTTTTAAACTATAGTAACTTTTTAATGTTTTTTGATTAAAGGATTCATTATCTTGTATTGTGATAGGTTAGCAAAATCTATGGTTGCATCTCTCAAGTGTTCACAGACTTGCTCTTATCATTCTAATCTGGCAAACGGCTTGCATATTCTGTGTATCAGAAAACTTACTTGCGATGAGCCACTAAAAGTAACTAATTTTAATAGACACACACTGTCTGAATGGCAGCTTTGTGCATGCATGCTTTGAAATGAAATTATGTCTTGAGCACACAAGCACAATACCCAAGGACTGGATGACCACACAAAAATAAGATCAGCAAGCAATGTGAACTTACAACAATGGACATTAATCTTGGGTCATGCAACTTTTCATTCATTGCTTCCAAGTCTTCAGTTGTTGTTATAGGGAAAACAATTCATTCAGGAACCTCTGGCAAAGACTCATCATGATGCTTGAGCAAAGCATTTAACATATTGCTATGCACCCTCTGGGTCTCCTTCACTTCTTCTAATAGTGTTAAGAGTTTGATGAACATAGCAGAATCAGAAGTAGCAAATCTCTGAATCGTTGGTCCTGTAGTGGCGACTCTCTGAGTGGAAGGTCCAGTTTCAGTCTGGCCATCCATTGTCTTGGTGGTGACCTTTTGGGTTGTAATTTTTAGTTGATGGGGAGGTGTGTGTGGTAGTTCATCCTCAGTGCTGTCTGACTCTTCGCTTGTGAAAGGAAAACATTTTATATTTGGCCTAAAAAGATATTTGAAAAAGAAAAATCAGTTAAAGCCTTATCAATAAATGTCCTTAAAGGAATGCCACTATTTTGAAAATAGGCTAATTTTATAACTCCCCTAGAGTTAAACAGTTGAGTCGAGTTGTTCTGATTCCGATACTAGTATCGGAAATATCACCGATACCGCAACAAATTCTGGCATCTGCTAGTACATGAACCCATATACCGATCCGATACCATTTTCTTAAACAAGATCTAGTTATGACCGCTAGTTTTGCCTTACCGCTGCACAGTTCTTCTTCGCTGCTCAGAATGCATTGCAAACACATGAAGTTGTGCTGTGTTGCCTCAAGCAACCCCTGTTTCACGAGTTCACATCTACGTATATTAATACCGTAAGTTTATGCGTATTTGGCGTGCTGTCCGGGTGGAGGGCTCCGAGCTCGGGATGTGGCCCGAACCCAGAGTACTCCCCCCGGTTGTGGTAAGAGTAGATGGATCTATAAGTGAGGAGAAATGGGGTGGAGGAGGGATGCTGAAACTGTCAATGAACAGAGATAGGTTCTGCTGTTATTTATACCTTGTCATGAGTTGATTACTGATTGATCTCCACTTGTGTTAATCAGGTTAATGAACTGCGACTGTTCCTCCCGAACTTTGTTATAAAACAGCATTTCACGAGTTCACATCTACGTATATTAATACCGTAAGTTTATGCGTATTTGGCGTGCTGTCCGGGTGGAGGGCTCCGAGCTCGGGATGTGGCCCGAACCCAGAGTACTCCCCCCAAAAACAAGAGAGCAAAAGGACAGCCGCCAGACTACGAACCCCCCAAAACGCAGAGATTTGGCGGGCTGACGTTTTTAGAAGTATGGTCGTTTGACCAGGAGATCTTGCATTGCCTCTGGCAGAAGTAGAGGAGCAGGCAGGTCCTGTTGGTTAATAGTTGAGGAAGAAGCGGTTACGATGTCGGGAAGACAGGCTCCACCGTCTGCCTGCGAGGTGTAATGATATATTGACTAGATGCGTAATGTATCCGCTGGAAGACTGGCTCGCTGGATGAAGAACAGAAAGAGATGGATGCATACTGCGTCCACTGGGAGACTGAGGCTCGCTGGACGGGTAGAGGAATGAATAGGTATTTACCGCGTCCGCTGGGACACTAGTGCTCGTTGGACAGACAGAGGAAACCAATAGATATTACTGCATCCGCTGGGAGACTGAGGCTCGCTGGACACATATGGGAGACGAATTATGTCCCTGCGTCCGCTGGAAGACTGGGCTTGCTGGACGAAGAACAGGAAGAGATGGATGCATACTGCATCCGCTGAGAGACTAGCGCTCGCTGGACGGACAGGGAAATCAATGGATATTTCTGCATCCACTGCGAGACTAGTGCTCGCTGGACAAACAGTGGAAAAATAGATGTTATTGAGTCCGCTGTGAGACTAGTGCTCGCGGACTGATAGAGAAGACAAATAGGTATTTTCTGTGTCCGCTGGGAGGCTGAGGCTCGCTGGACAGACAGAGGAAAGAAAAATAATAGTGAAAAATAGATATTTACTGGGTCCGCTGGGAGACTGAGGCTCGCTGGACGGACAGTGGAATGAATAAATATTTACTGCGTCCGCTGAGAGACTGGTGCTCGCTGGACGGACAGTGGAAACAAATAAATATTTACTGCGTCCGCTGAGAGACTCATGCTCGCTGGACGGGCAGTGGAAACGAATAAATATTTACTGCGTCCGCTGGGAGACTGAGGCTCGCTGGACGGACAGTGGAATGAATAAATATTTACTGCGTCCGCTGAGAGACTCATGCTCGCTGGACGGACAGTGGAAACAAATAAATATTTACTGCGTCCGCTGAGAGACTAGTGCTCGCTGGACGGACAGTGGAAACGGATAAATATACTAGTGCTCGCTGGACGGACAGTGGAACGGATAAATATTTACTGCGTCCGCTGAGAGACTAGTGCTCGCTGGACGGACAGTGGAAACGAATAAATATTTACTGCGTCCGCTGAGAGACTCATGCTCGCTGGACGGACAGTGGAAACAAATAAATATTTACTGCGTCCGCTGAGAGACTCATGCTCGCTGGACGGGCAGTGGAAACGAATAAATATTTACTGCGTCCGCTGAGAGACTCATGCTCGCTGGACGGGCAGTGGAAACGAATAAATATTTACTGCGTCCGCTGAGAGACTGGTGCTCGCTGGACGGACAGTGGAAACGAATAAATATTTACTGCGTCCGCTGAGAGACTCATGCTCGCTGGACGGACAGTGGAAACAAATAAATATTTACTGCGTCCGCTGAGAGACTAGTGCTCGCTGGACGGACAGTGGAACGGATAAATATTTACTGCGTCCGCTGAGAGACTAGTGCTCGCTGGATGGACTTACTGCGTCCGCTGAGAGACTGGTGCTCGCTGGACGGGCAGTGGAAACGGATAAATATTTACTGCGTCCGCTGAGAGACTGGTGCTCGCTGGACGGACAGTGGAAACAAATTATATTTACTGCGTCCATTGAGAGACTCGTGCTCGCTGGACGGACGGTGGAAACGGATAAATATTTACTGCGTCCGCTGAGAGACTCGTGCTCGCTGGACGGGCAGTGGAAACGAATAAATATTTACTGCGTCCGCTGAGAGACTCGTGCTCGCTGGACGGGCAGTGGAAACGAATAAATATTTACTGCGTCCGCTGAGAGACTGGTGCTCGCTGGACGGACAGTGGAAACGAATAAATATTTACTGCGTCCGCTGAGAGACTCGTGCTCGCTGGACGGGCAGTGGAAACGAATAAATATTTACTGCGTCCGCTGAGAGACTGGTGCTCGCTGGACGGACAGTGGAAACGAATAAATATTTACTGCGTCCGCTGAGAGACTGGTGCTCGCTGGACGGGCAGTGGAAACAAATAAATATTTACTGCGTCCGCTGAGAGACTGGTGCTCGCTGGACGGGCAGTGGAAACAAATAAATATTTACTGCGTCCGCTGAGAGACTCATGCTCGCTGGACGGGCAGTGGAAACAAATAAATATTTACTGCGTCCGCTGAGAGACTGGTGCTCGCTGGACGGGCAGTGGAAACAAATAAATATTTACTGCGTCCGCTGAGAGACTGGTGCTCGCTGGACGGACAGTGGAAACAAATTATATTTACTGCGTCCGCTGAGAGACTGGTGCTCGCTGGACGGACAGTGGAAACAAATTATATTTACTGCGTCCGCTGAGAGACTGGTGCTCGCTGGACGGACAGTGGAAACGGATAAATATTTACTGCGTCTGCTGAGAGACTTTTAAACTAAATTTTTTTTTTTTTTTTTTTTTTTTTTTTTTGTGTATCTGGGGGAGGTACAGAAAAGGCTCCTGCGGGAGCAGACACTGCTGCGGCAGTGAGGAGATACAAAAGGGGCTCCTGCGGGAGCAGACACTGCTGCGGCAGTGAGGAGATACGAAAGGGGCTCCTGCGGGAGCAGACACTGCTGCGGCAGTGAGGAGATACGAAAGGGGCTTCTGCGGGAGCAGACACTGCTGCGGCAGTGAGGAGATACGGAAAAGGCTCCTGCGGGAGCAGGCACTGCTGCGGCAATGGGGAGATATGGAAAAGGCTCCTGTGGAAGCAGCTCTGCATTTAACCCATCCAAGTGCACACACGGCAGTGAACGCGCACACACCGTGAACGCACACCCGGAGCAGTGGGCAACCATTTATGCTGCGGTGCCCAGGGTGCAGCTGGGGGTTCGGTGCCCTGCTCAAGGATACCTCAGTCATGGCATGGCCGGGCCGTGACTCGAACCCACAACCCTAGGGTTAGGAGTCCACTCTCTAACCACTGGGCCCTGAGTTCCCCCTCCTTGGCTGTGGGAAGAGTAGGCAGGTTAGTAACATTTTCAACCTTTGTTCATTTTCAACCAATGTGGAGGATTTTTTTTTTTTTTTTTTTTTTTTTTTTTTTTTTTTTTTTTTTTTTTTTTACAGTATAAAATAAGAGGCAAAAAATTATTTTACTATTGTAAATGAGTTTATGACAGCATTTATAATTAAACCACGGTAGCCATAAATTTACCGTTGTCTGAGACGTCTTGAAATGTTCTTTAGCATCTTGACCATAGAATGTAGTTATGGTTCTGCAAGGTTTAGCATGGTTTCCAGAGATCTGGAGCTGATTCTGGGTAGCTCGGTGGTTTGTGACTGTTGTCTCGTGGCGCGCTGTCTTTTAAGGGGCCGTTCGCCCATCACGTCCTTTTTTTTTTTTTTTTTTTTTTTTTTTTTTTTTTTTCCTTTCTCTCTTCCTTCTCAGGCGCGTCCGCTCCGCATAGAGTTGAAAACATCTCAACTTTTCAGAATGCCGCAGCGCAAGAATATCAGACCTGAACCAGGAAGTTGGTCACCAGATCACGGGGTAACCAGTTAAATTGCATGGAGACACCCGAGAGCGCTCGCTCATCGCAGTTGTGCTGCCGTGGTACACCATATCGGTTTTGCAAAGGGAACAAAGAGACGTTTTATTTGTCCTCTGTTTAAAGTATTCTCATACTTTTAATAACAGTGGTCTCGGTTTGTGATAGAATGCAACTTCTTCATTCACTGTATGCCATTATGCGAGATGTAAACAGTGTGACGCGTCCACGCATTGCACGCGCGTCGACGTATTTTTTTTTTTTTTTTTTTTTTTTTTTTTTTTTTTTTTTTTTTTTTTTTTCTCTCGACGTAAGCGATGATGTCGACGCGTCGTTGCAGCACTAATTAGTGGTGGAAATTATGATTCTTTCTAGAGATTCGTTCATTTTTGGTTCATTCAACAAAATGATTAGTTCGGAGATAATTTCTTCGTTTTACACAGAATATGCCAGCAGGTGGAAAAAGAATGTATTATGTGTTATGTCTTACGTCAACGAACGCATTCACTTGTTACAAAAACTGATCTGGCTTTATTAAAATGTGTGTATAATCGCGTTCAATATATGAAGTCTAATTGAGTTGTTCAGATGAACAAAGCACAGGGTTTCTTGCCTATTTAGCATTTTAATTGTTTGGTCAGACAGTTTGTATATTATATACTCACATCCATAAATCGGGGATTAACCTTTCTTTTACGGTCTATGGATTAAACGTGGAGTTGCTAAATATCAAAACGAGCGTATGTGCACAGTACTGTACCTATAACTGCGCTTTGCATTTTCGAGATTGACATGTTAAAATAGCAGATTAACCCAGTTTACTCTAATTCATTTTGTTCGCGAACAAGATAAGCTATGTGCCAGTTCATTTAATTCACAAACGACATGTATCCGTTCATTCAGTTCGTTCACGAATGACAAGTGTGCCAGTTCAGTCATTTCACTCACGAACGATAAGATCTCTAGATCTAGTTCAGACTCATATGAAACTCGTTCATTGAAGGGCGTATTCGTTACTACATTCAACAAATCACATACTCTGTCACATCTCATACTCGAAGGCTATCGGCTCGATGTTGAGTAATTCTTTGACAGGATGAAACGGTTGTTACCCGGTTCACTGAGCTGCGCATGCGCTGCTTAAAGCGCCGCGCTGCTATGAAGGGAGGAACTTTACTGAACGAGAAATATGAGTCCGTGGATAACATGAACGATTTGTTCGCCTAAAAGATTCGTTCACCTAGAAGATTCGTTCAAAAAGAACGATTCGTTTACGAACGACACATCACTAGCACTAATGGATACATCTGGAACACTGGTTTCACGTTGTAGTATAGACTGTGGAAACAGAGGCTTCTGAAAACTATGGGAATCATTATGCAATGAAAATCATTATGTCTGTAAAACATACCATAGACATGATTATGGCAATAACGTTAATTGCAGTTATGTGCTATTCACTTACAAGCAGTTCTAACGATATTTACTTGCATGCTTTCATATTACGGTCCTAGAAAAACTCAGAATTTACTCACACTGCTGTCCTGCGGCAAAACGAGGGTATAATGATCACGCCAGTAGATGGTGAAATATGTCCCCAAGAAAATTGGTCCTGCCAGAATAATTGCATGAAACTTGTCTGTAAAACCTCAGTGAGGTTTAAACATGCACGGTAAGGCAGATGATATCTTTGGACATTTCAGTGTGGATGATGACTACATCATGGCCTGATTTAACAAACTTTAAGCCTCCTTTCCACAGCACGCGACATTTGTACACGATTGTCGCATTATCACGTAAATAATGGTTTAATAATTATTTCTGCCATAATTATTATGAACCACCATTTTACATAAATGATGTTGAAGAATAATGTCAAGGTTAACAAAATATAGGTAATTCTGACCTCGCACCGAAAGATCACATCCGGTCGGGCGTTTGCACACGGCCTGGTCCAGAAGTTTAAATATTTGAACGCATCCGAGGCTCAATTTGGATCTGAATTTCCACATACATATGTGATCGGAACTCCACGCGGCTCTCGCACTACTTCTGGCCGCAAACCTGTATTTACCGTCTTCATCTGAAAATGTATTGATTTATGACGCAGGAGGCGGCCTCAAACTTCGCCTCGGCCGGAAAAAGCCGCGGTGAAAGGCTGAGCCGCTGCGGGAAGTGAAAGAGGCTTGCTGCGGTAAGAACTGAGGAGCGGGCTGGTTGAATGCCTGCTGGTGCTGCGATTCCAGCGCTCAAAGAGAGCCCGGTTTTGATCGGATCAATTGTGGTGTCAAGCGAAGCAAGCTTGAACTTTGCACGGTCTTTTGGCCACGACGTGTGGCTTGGCACGAAGAGCAGCTGTCGCGATGACGTTTGATGGTGCTCAACGGCCGTGTTTAATGATCATGGTCAGCAAAGTAGCATATCTGAAAAATCACCGGTATGGATCTCCTTGTTGGAAGGAAGATTTCGTCTGTGATAAGATGACAGACAGCGCGAACCGGGATGCTGAAACTGTCAATGAACAGAGATAGGTTCTGCTGTTATTTATACCTTGTCATGAGTTGATTACTGATTGATCTCCACTTGTGTTAATCAGGTTAATGAACTGCGACTGTTCCTCCCGAACTTTGTTATAAAACAGCATTTAGAGCAGTGAAGAAATGAAAACGCGGTAGCAGCACTGATCTATATATGACTGGATCGCTCCTCGCGTTCTAAACTGCCAACAGACAGCGAAGCCGCTTCTATATTATAGATCAGTGGTTATCAGTATGTCCGCTGTTTAGAAGTATTTCAGACTGGACCAACCAGACAGTAAAACGGCGACTAGGGATGCCACAAGTACTGCCACTTCACTACCACTACCAAGAGGATGAATAAAAGTCGCACATCACAGATCAGGTTTTATTTATCACATGAAGAGAGTGAGTCGAGCTGACTCACAAGAGTGAGGTGAAAAAGACAAGATGATTGCAGAAGAGTTTTTAAACTAAATGTAAATGTGCCAGTTTAAAAAATATTTTGGATTTTGAAAAGCCTGTTGTCTTCTGCAATTAAAATCACAAATGACATGGAAGGCTGTAGCTATCGAATATTTTAGTAATCGAGTATTCTACCAAAAATTCCATCGATTAATCTGATAAAATTTGTTTTTGCTTAAAGTGCAATATTAATTATGCAAGAGAAAATAAGGGCCTCTTAAAACGAACAACTAAGTTTTCCTTTTTAGAAAACATTTTTATTTTTTAAATGCATAGAATGCAATGCATACATCAAAAATAAACATTTAATTAGTACCCATTGTTTCTCTGTCTGTACTTGTACTGTGAACAATGACAATAAAGTTGACAAATGAATTAAGTGCATTTAAGTGCCATTGAGTTGGGTTTTTAAATAACGCATTTTCTGAGATACACATTAAACATTAAACACAAAACATTTAATTTATCCTTTAACTATTGAAAATTAAGCAAACTTAACTTTTTGGTAAACAAAGGGGATTTACTATTAAAAATAAAACATGGAAGAACTGTTGTGTGATTAAACCTTTAAAAAGATAATGTTTGATTTTTTTTAATTTTTTTATAGCAGGCTATGTTCATTCTGCTGAACAATAGTAATACATTTCTGGCAAATACTTGACTTTAAACTGAACTGGACTTTTATTTTGATGGGTTAATGTACCTTTACAGTTCTGTGTATATGATGTGACGCTAGTTTTACTCAAATCAAACGGTCAAATGCTCATGAAGTGACTGTCAGAGCAGTTATTTCAGAGATATTGTTCATGTGTTCACATCCTTATTTAGTGAGACAGCAGACGCTGAAATCACCGGAGCGTCACGCACTTCAGTGTGTGTGATAAAGGAAGACACACTTCTGCTCCATTCATTAACACAGACACGCAGAACGTGCACGATTTATATTTACTGTGTTTTTCAGACTATAAATTGCACCTAAGTATTATTCGCATCAGTCCAAAAATACGTCATGACGAGGAAAAAACATATATAAGTCGCACTGGCCTATAAGTCAAATTTATTTTTAACTATGAAAAAAAGTGTGACTTATAGTCCGGAAAATATGGTAAATAGACTGTTCCGGCTTAATATTTACAGATATTAGTTCAAATCATGATTTGATGGAAGTGCAATTACCTATTTTTGATTAATTCATTCAAAATTTGGAAAATTCCGTGCCATTCCACTTTAAACTGTAAATTCCGTTTTTATGACTGGATTCCGCGATTCCCTCCGCGTTTTCTGCATCACGGAAATCATAGGGTCCTAGTTGTGGTATGCCAGCTCTATCTTGCAATGGACACATGCCACGACATTCTCTTTACGTTTGCCGGCACCCTCAAATCAAAACACTGCTGACTCCTGGTGTCTCCTTTCGCTTTGAGGGTGACGTAAATACGTTGTGTCACATTAAAAAATCATTGCGAAAGAACCTGACGTGAGATTTACAATAAATTAAGAGAGGCTTCGAGGCAGAGGAATTTGCTTCGTTCATTTTTTGTAATTGAGTTACTCGAGGAATCATTTCAGCCCTTTTTCATATTTATTTGTTCCTCATTCTTTGTTGATTTTTTATTTTGTATAGGCCAACCTATTTAAACTTTGTGTAAGTTATTTGTTATTTTATATTAGGCTAATACTATAGGGCCGTCAAATGCTTGAATCTGCAATATTCCTTATCAATTCAATTTTTATGAATGGATTCTGCAATTCTGTCTACGTTTCCCACATATCTTAAATCATAGGACCCTATTTAAGCAAAATAATGTGTTTTGGTATAGCTCCTAACTCCAACTAGCATTATGGAGAAAATGAGTTTTAACTTACAATCTTTTGCGCTTCATTGGCACTTCAATGTCAGTTTGTAAATCTGAGGTCTCCTCGGCCCTACTAAGTTTAGCTCAAATTATTAAAAAAAATAAAAATTATTAGTCAAATAAAAAAAGTATTATTTGAAAAATGTAAAACCAGACGGTTTAAGTTACCTGCATTTTCTAAGACACGTGTGCTGTACTTTTCCCAGTCTGCTCCAGGAGTTAACCGTTTTTTAACAGCCTTGCTGATGTCCACAGTCCTACCAGTTGGCCAAAAGCATTCTTCTCTTTCTGGACCAGTAATCCAGCTTGTAGGGATGACATCAATGACAGTCCTTCCATTGTCTGTGTACTCATCAATGAACTCCACTACACTATAAAGGGACATCCTGAACCATTAAAGTACAGAGTCAGTAATCATGCAGCTGAGGCAAAGCCACATACACATCAGTCATAGGGAGAAGAACAAGTTTTTTTGAAAGTTGTGCCACTGGAACAACAAAAAGCTGACCAGTGAGTGCTGAGACGACAGTAATCCCCAAACTTGAAGAAGTGACAGGGTAGTCAAAAAAACATGCTCCTGTATTAAAAAACTCATATACTGCAAAAATGTCTGCCATGGGAGAAACCAGAAGATTTCTAATAAGGGCAACTCTGCTATTAATTTCAAAGCAGTTGTTTCCCGGAGAGCAGGAGATGGTCATTCCTTTGTATTGGCATTGCTTAAACTGTTTGTATGTGGAAAATCCTAGTGGAGTAGGTCCAGAGAAATGTGGCTGTTTAAGATTTTCTTCCATTGTTGAACATCCTTTTGAGTCCCTCTTAAAAGCTTGTTTCTCATCCACACGTCTCACAATTTGTTCAACAGGATTTTGATGGTCTCCTAACCATCCTTTTCAATTGTCCTAAATAGTTTTCATATGGAAAGCATGATACAGAGTCAAGAGCACCATACTTGCGAGCATCTTGTGCCAAATGTGTAAGGCTGTGAGTGTTATATACAAGAAACTCAGATCCATAGATTTTGCCAAAATTTGTGACAAAAAACTTCAGTAACTTTTCAGCATAATCACAATAGACACTGCACAAATCTGGACACAAAATAATTCTTATGGCAACTGATAAGACTAAAAAGTTCTTATATACACGTTTAGGAAATGCATTGAACAACACAACAGGGCCAGTATATAACAAAAACTGCCTAAACTCTGTGGCTTTCCATTGACTATATTCATAAAGGGACCGTGGTTTTCTTGAGAAATTCCTAGGCAAATTTTGCCTAAGTCGTTTCAAGTTCTCAGATACAACAGAAAGAACACTTGATGCAATCCTACATGTCAAGGGTCCCTTAACCCACAGTGAAACAAGCTTACGGACAATTCCTAAGCACACTAAATGCATGTAATCAAGGACAAAAGATGTCCCTAAACCTACTCCCAACTCCCGAAGAGGTGACATATCACGATGGTGTTCCTCATCTAACATTTCATCAAACTGGGCATCTGTTCTCAAGGCTGCTTCCATGTCTGGGTACACTATTTTTCCATTTAAATGAACACCAGGATGCACACAACGCTCACAAGAGCTCTAACCCGAGTGACCTTTTATACATTTGAGAAAAGCTCGCGCAGGAGCATCACATATAAATGCATCAGGCAAGGGAACACTGTAATGTTTCTCATTGAAGTACAAGCCTTCCTTTGTTAGTCTTTTAAATTCCTCAACAACATCTTTCATGTACTCATGAACTGATGGTGGTTTAGATGGGCCAGCATACAGACTTATCATAAACACTTTCGAGCTAGGTAGCTCCTCAATTTTACCAAGGATGGGCCATAACTGTGCATTAGAACTATGGAAAAGCGGTATTCCATCAACATTTAGTCTTAGAGTTAATGTGTCTGTGAGTTCAACTTGTGCACTTTTAAGCTCTGCACATATTGCATTACAAATGCCAAAATTATAGTAACTTCCACTCCCCATTTTTTTTACTTCACAGTCTTTTAAAGTGGACATAAGTGTTCTTGGATCTTTAGGCAAGTTAAGACCTTCATTTATAAGTATGTGCAATAATTCTGACAAAGCAGACTGAGAGATATTCCGACTAGCTGCCCATTCAGCCAATTTTGTCTTCATGTAAGGCTGAGGCTCCATTTCCTCTTCATCAGAATCTTGAAATGATTCATTTGTTTCATCACTATCCAATGTGAAATTCAGTTGATCTGATATGTCAGTTTCAAAAAACTGCTCATCATTCACACTTTGCTCAACAGTTTCTTCAAGAACTTCTAGAGCATCCACAGCAAAGCTCATTAAATGTTCTTGCACTTTTGTTTTGATTCGTCGCCTTGTAGTACGTGAGCTTGCACCGTAGTACTCCATTATCTAAAAACAAAATTAGGAATAATTTCAATAGTGTATATGATATAAACAACAATCTACATATAGTACTTGTTATATATACTGTACATTTTATATAGACAGCAATCAATGTATAAAATCATGTATAAATGTGGCTGACATCAATGTACAAATTAATTTACTATTATATATAAATTGCTTGGAACACTATCAAACTTCTAATTGCAGTGATGACGTCTCGACGCCCAATCCCTACACCTGAACACTAAGGCTGCGCCAGCGCGCTTTCTCACAACGCTCTCAAGAGTTGATCGTTCCTCCAGCGTTTAACAGAGATAATTCTCATGCCATTCTTGGAAACTAAACTTAATTATACGTGTCATGCAGACATTCATATGAGGAGTTCGACAGCAAAGCTGTCATTCAGAGGACAAATTGTGTTTGTGAACATGAAAAAATGAATGGAGGTACTTTAACGTTACTGAACTGATGACCTAGGTCTGGCTACGGCCTGCATGCACAGCAAAGCCTAAAGAATGGTGGTCTCAAAACTGTCTGAAATCCAGCCCACCTGCCGTTTTTAGGAGCAAGTTACTTCAAATGTATTAAAAACTAAGTATTTTGCCATTCAAACGCGGTTAATACTATAAATTGTGTGGAAATTCAATTTCCACTCAGGTGGAGAAAATGGCGGCAAGACGGCCACAAAATGCCCAAGTGAAGCATAAATGAAGTAGACAAGACAAGAGAAAAACAAGCGAAGCAAGGAAAGTTAGGGAGGAGAGGAAATAAATGCGACCGCCTCCGTTGAGAGCAAAAGAGAGATGTTGCATATTTTGGAGAACATTTAGTGTTCATTAGGGTTTCTTAAATGAAACTGCAGTGAATCTAAATATAAATATGTAAATATAAACAGCTAAATATGTATACTAACTGTGGGGCAGAGGCCTCTGTTCCATCACTGAATATAGGGTGTAAAGGCATGGATTGTGAACTATTCATAGACACACTGCTGCAGGTTCCTGCAGATTCTGATCCCAGTCTCTTCTTTCTGCTGATAGTGACAAAAGACAAACAAGTATGCATAGTGTGTGTGTGTGTGTATAGCTGAGTAGATTACTTATCAATTGTAATCAGATACTGATAACAGATCACATGACAAAATTTGTAGTCAGTAGTATAATCTCTTATATTACACATTCTTTGTAATCTGATTACTTTTGGATTCATTTACATTTGTGCTATACCTTATTTGATATCACATATATTGAATTAGCCTAATCTTGTACTATTTTGACAGATATAAGAACAAATATATTCAATATAAGAACAAATATATTCAAATAATATATTTGCATATTTGAACCATTTCAAGCAGTGACTTTATGATTTTGAGATACATCTTATCACACCGCGGGAAAAACACCCTGGAATGGCGAATCATCCTTGGAAGGCCTGTTACTGGTTACTGTTGGTAGTGAACCACTCTCTGATTTGGTTTGTTTTGTGGAAGCGTACATTGTCCCAAATGATGACATAAATGTGATGTGCAGGCCCAGGATGGTGTTGTTTTTGGTCCAGGAGGATGTCTTTTAGCTCCTCTAGGAAGGTGAGGAGACATTGGGTGCTGTAAGACCCAAGGACAGCATGCTGGTGGACAAGACCCTCCAAACCCATGGCCGCACAAATATTACCCCACCGTTTGCCAGGAACCTCAGTGATCTCTCTTTGGCTGATGATGTTACAGCCTCTTGGCCTTCGTTTCTGCAGGTTGAAGCCATCCTCATCCAGGAAGAGGTACTCATGAGGTCTGGCCATCGCGTCTAACTGGAATATCCTCTGTGAAAATGTGAAAGTGCACAGGTGTTCAGAACAACAGTCAATCAGGTAGCACAGTATTGTCCAGAAGTAATGTAGGCCACTGAGCAACACAGTATGTCCACTAACTGTACTGTGAACATGGATGTATACTTACATGCACATACTTAGGTCTTGACGTAGGTCAAAGGGAACCCTATAGACCTGTTTCATCTGCATCTTTTGGCGCCGAAAAACTCTATTGTGGCCAAGCTGACATCAGTGCTTTCAAAGTTGACATTATCGACAATGACTTTGTCTCTGATCTCCCGGAGTCTGATGAGGTTGTTCTCACGAACCATATCCACAATTAAGGTTTTCTTGTGCCACTGTAAATATGGCAACCCTCCCACCTCTATGTGGCATTCATATGTGTTGTCAATTGACATGTTTTACAATACAGTAACAACTGATCTGAAAACAAATAGACTACTTTCACAGGCTTGTAAAATTGTATTGTGACAAAGAAACCAATAGACCCTTACGAAAGGAAAATATATTTACCAATATATTTCTTAAAATATATTGTGATATATTGTAATATATTATTTTCCCTTTTTATTTTCTAATATTTAATATATTTGAATACATTTAATAATATATTGATGATACATATATTATATAATATATTGCAAAATATACAAACGATTGCCGCTTTTAATATATTGCAATATATTAGAAAAATATAAATATATATAAGAATATATGCCTAATATATTACATGATATTTTCCAATATATTGCAATATATTTTTGTTTCATAAGGGGAGTACAATACCTGTTGTGTTGTCTGAATGCCCTGATAATGGTGGCCACGGTGAACCTACTCAGGTTTGGACGGACTCGTAGTCCTGCTTCAGCCATTGTCATGCCATGGACAATGACATGGTCAATGATGTTGCTCGCATCTCGTCCGTAATGATGGTGCGAGGTTGTCTTGCTCTCCCTCCTGGACCTTCTCCTCTCCCTCGTTGGCCTGCTCCTCTTCTTCCATGGCTAGCTCTTCTCCCTCCTCTGACTCAAATTCCTCTTCCCGTGACTCTGCCTTCATCCATTTAATTTGTTTGGTATCTTCAGCAAAGTGTGCACTCTGATCTTGCTTTTATACATGTGGTCACAGCATTAGCAACAAGTGTCTTCAATTTTGAGTCGTTGTGTGTAATAAATGCACAGTTAAATGCAGACTATTGTCAGTAGCTTTGGATAGTCACCTGTTAAGCAGAATGTGAAGCTACGATAATATTCTGCACAATGAGTTTTTACTCAGATCCACTCAATTCAGTGCATTCTGGGACAGCACAAAACGAACTAAAACAAAGCACATAACTCCTGGTAAAATCTAAATAAAGCTCAAGATCGGCTTGTGTGAGGAACTGCCATACATCATTTACAGTGTGTATTCTCAGAAGATATGTAATATGTTCAAGTATTTTCATTCCACACTGTTCATTCAGCTTTTAATGTTTGTGACAGTACAATTATGGATATTTACCTGCAGTAGAAAAGCAGTATAGGTTTAGTTATAATGTCGTACCTGTGATACAAAAGAAATTTTCAGCACTACTTTGCTTGTACTGTAAGCTAAAACGAATATATAAAAACAGATATATATTTTTTAAGTGCACATCATGATTTAACAAGCATCTAATATTCTGTAATTTGTGCAAGAGAATCAACAATCATTGGTTTATTGATATTGTCTTATAAATAGAATAATTAGTACAGTTTAAAAGTTTTAAATTATTCTTCCAACAAAATATTAAATTCCCAATAACTTACCATCACAATTACCATTACCAACTTATTTCTACATATCTTTGTGGTTACATAAAGAACAAGTTCTGAACTTACCGCACTGTGCTGCCACTTAAAAGTCCAGGCATAGAATTAACCTCTCTAAATATTATCCTTTCTTTTACTTTCATTTAGTCACCTGGTCAAAGGTGACTCTTGTCTCTTTCTCGTCTTGTTCTCCCTCTAGTGGTACGAGCAACATCATCATCATTATCATCTCAGGTCAATAACCCACAGATGGGAAGATGCTATACCAACCCATAGTTGGGTTACAGGTTGGGTTATTTTTAACCCAACATTTTTTAGTGTGTACGAAATGTGCTGTATAAATAAACTTGCCTTGCCTTGCCTTGCCTTTTACTCAGATAAGTTCAATTCAGTGCATTCTGGGTCTGTAAAGTAAATCGAACTAAAACAAAGCCCATAACTCCCGGTAAAGTCAAACTTTAAGTTAACTCAAAATCAATTTGTGAGAGGAACTACCATGCATGATTTGCAGTGTGTTCATTCAAGGTACATATCAACATTTAAAGTGAATGTATTTAAAATAAATTACATTAATTTCCTAGGATCTGTTAACATAGTTTAATAAGCAATACTGTAATAGGGCACATCAAATATCTTGAGATGTTATATTAAGCTATTATATTAAGGTACATAATCATTTCTCACTGTTCATTCAGCTTTTACTGTTTGCTACAATACAACTGTAGAAACTTACCTGAAGTAGAAAAGCTGTAGTTTTGGTAATAATGTGGTACTTGTGATACAAAAGTAGTGCAGACTTCAGCACTAATTCTTTGTAGTGTAAGCTAAAACAAATGTAAAAACTATAGTCTGTTGTTGTTGTTGTATTTTATTACATGTTCTGGAATTGACATTAAACAAAGCTGTAAAACTGCTGTTAAAACAAACCAAATGAGTTAATACATCATATTATAAATACCTATATATTATTGCTATGTATATTATTATGTACTACTCAATAAATAATGAATAAATTATCTTCCTAACTCTAGATACAAATGGAGGAGTCTGAGACACTTAATCAGTTCCAGAACGAGGAGCAGAAGGGAATAAAAAAAATCACTTCACTGTCCCTAGTGCTGACTGACAACAACAAGCTCTTATTTGCTTTATTAAACAACTTATACTTATCCTGATAGCTAGTGTTTGTGTTGAGTTACAAACAACACAACTGCTTTGAGATCCTGATATAAATCAGGAAACTGGTTTTGGGTGAAAAAAGTAAGAATACAAAGATTTATTAATCAAGCAATTATAATGTGAGTTTAAAATTTACATTTACATTTACATTTATTCATTTAGCAAACGCTTTTATCCAAAGCGACTTACAGATGAACACAGTGGAAGCAATCAAAAACAACAAAAAGAGCAATTATATATAAGTGCAATAACAAGTCTCAGTTAGGTTAACACAGTACACGTAGCATGGCATTTTAAATAATATAATAAATAAAAAGTAGACAGATAGAATAAAAAAAGAATAGAGCAAGCTAGTTAGAGGTCTTTACACATATACATAAATGAAAAAAATTGGAAATAGAAATAGAATACAAAAAGATTAGAAAGGTAGTTAGATTTTTTAAAGAATAGAATTAGAATATTGAGTGTTAAAGTTAGAGGGTCAAATAAAGATGGAAGAGATGTGTTTTAAGCCGATTCTTGAAGATGGCTAAGGACTGTCTGGATTGAGTTGGGGAGGTCATTCCACCAGGAGAGAACATTTAATTTAAAAGTTAAAAATGAAAATGTTAAATTTAAAATGGTTCACTAATTGTCAGTTATTGTGTTAAATTCACTCTTTCTATTCATACAGTTTATCATAACTGCTTATCAATGATTTACAACGCAATTGTAATGAGTTATTAGTCATTGATGAACACCTTTAGAACTTAAATTTAATTTCTGAGTCTTGTTTGTTTCTTCTCTTTAAATTCAGTTCAAATTTACAAAACAACTCATTCTAATAAAATAACATTATGGTCATCTGCCATTAATAGTAGGCCAATCAGGTGGAGGTGTGTTAGTTTGAACCAATTTTAATAACAAAAATTAAATAAAATAAGAGTTTTGGTGTCTGTGAGCATAGGCCTAATAGAGTTATGAGAGTTTTAAGTGAAGAATTAGTTTTGTACTCATGCAACAATTATCAGAGGAGATTCTATGGAAGTGTTCATCAAATGAATTGAATTGAACTGAAACAAAATGAGTGAATTTTCTTGGTTGTATCAGACTAGACTATAAGGATAGATATGGCTGAGTTGCTCATTATAAGATTTACAGTAAACACCCTGCAGATTTACAGTGAACAAACTACAGGAACATCTAGATAAACCGATTTATTCACTTTTGTTTCACATTCAATTCTGAGAACACAGGAGGATCTCAGTGACTCTGCATTTCAATATTCCACACTTAAATTATCAGAACAAAAGCAGAGGGAAGGAAAGTCAAGTCAGTCAAGTCACCTTTATTTATATAGCACTTTAAACAAAACAGATCGTGTCAATGCAACTGAAATAAATTCATTAGGAAAACAGTGTGTCAATAATGCAAAATGACAGTTAAAAGCAGTTCATCATTGAATTCAGTGATGTCATTATCTCAGTTCAGTTTAAATAGTATCTGTGCAATCATTTGCAATCAAATAAATGATATGGCTGTAGATGAAGTGTCCCCAACTAAGCAACCCAGAGGCGACAGCGGCAAGGAACCGAAACTCCATCAGTGACAGAATGGAGAAAAAAACCTGAAGAAGAGAAACCAGGAGAAACCAGGCTCATTTGGGGGGCCAGTTCTCCTCTGACCAGACGAAACCATTAGTTCAATTCAAGGCTGCAGCAAAGTCAGATTGTGCAGAAGAATCATCTGTTTCCTGTGGTCTTGTCCTGGTGCTCCTCTGTGACAAGGTCTTTACAGGGGATCTGTATCTGGGGCTGTAGTTGTCCTTTCTAGGTGCTGATCCATCTGGGCTGGATTGAATTGTACCAATTTTTTAATGAATGAATGCCACAGTATGTATAAGTATTGTCAAATAAAAAAAAAAAAATATAATTGTAATTGTACATTAATAATTGTAAATAAATTTTTGATTTTAACTGTGATATTACACTTGAAGGTAATATAAATTAAAATGTTATCATTGCTTACAAATAGCTATTTTTAAAAACAAGACAAATAATTTGAATAAAAATTGGTCAATTATATTCTAGTTTACCATAATTGCTTGTCCTTACATTTTCCACCTTACAAAAAAAAATATGAATCATAGTAATTTTAAAATTCTATATATCTAATATTCCTACACAATTGGTCAAAAACACTGAAATTCAGCTAATTGTGTTTAACTTCTTTTTAAACTAATGAATACAATGTAATTTTAAAGGGTTTTTTTCGCCCAAAAATGAAAATTATGTCATTAATAACTCACCCTTATGCTGTTCCAAACATGTAAGACCTCCTTTTATCTTCGGAACACAGTTTAAGATATTTTAGATTTAGTTCGAGAGCCCTCAGTCCCTACATTGAAGCTGTGTGTACGGTCCACTGTCCATGTCCAGAAAGATAAGAGAAACATCATCAAAGTAGTCGCATTACGCATTAATCTACAAATGACTTAAGCTGTTCACTTTTTTTAATGTGGCTGACACGCCCTCTGAGTTCAAACAAACCAATATCCCGGAGTAATGCATGCACTCAAACAGTACATTGACTGAACTGCTGTGATTAACACCGAGCCCAGCCAGATAACGAACAATAGACTGACTCGTTCACGAGTGAAGAACCGGTTGCATCGGTGTTCGGATCACCAGTAGTTCTTTCGGACAGTTCGATTCAATAAACCGGTTGAAGAAAACGGTTCATCGGTTCTTTTGCACTCAACGTAATGGCGTCATTTGCGATGATTTCCCTTGATTCAAGCCTTCGGTTTACCCGCGCTCATAACACTAGCACAGAATCAGTTCAGAATCAATCACCAAAAGAATCAGTTCAGTTCAGACGCTCTGTGTGTCGGTCTGCTTCTTAAACTGTGTTCTGAAGATAAAAGGAGGTCTTACAGGTTTGGAACAGCATAAGGGTGAGATATTAATGACATAATTTTCATTTTTGGGCAAACTAACCCTTTAAAGTAAGTAAAATGCAGTTAATGTCTGAAATAATTACATTCAATTCTATAATAGTATAAACTTTTAAAGTATGCTAGGATATATTATTTCCATAATAAGCACACTTTTTTTTAACATTAGGGGTACATCTCATGTTTCTCAATGCAGTGTGTCTGTGTCATGCTGCACTTTCACCTCTAGATGGAGACAATTCAAAACAATTCAATCTCAGGCTCCAATCCTAACCCACCAAGAACTTCCTGTCAGAGACGGTTAACCTCTGTGCATTGAAATAATGTTATGACCTAGCTTAGTGTACAAATGATAACGATTAATGTATTTATTCACATAATATTAAGCTTCTCTGCTATGTTTAGTATCATGTAAATTAGTAGATTAGTTAGAACCGGGTTTAATAACAATATGACAATAGTTTGGTATCTGTGAGTGAAGTCCACATAGAAATATTGAAGTTTTAAGGGAATAATTAATTTTTGTCTTAATTCAATAATTGTCAGAGGAGCGTCTGACAAGGATCTGATCTCTGTAAAGGGGAGCAATATATTATGAAAGTCCTCATCAAACTGCACTGAATCCAACAGACAGTTCATTAATTAATGAACACACTGAAAGTACTTGATCTGAGTCGTGTCAGACTTCACTCTGTGGATAGAAAAGGGTTGAGCTGATCATTATAAAATTTACTATAAATACTCTACAGATTTACATTAAACACTGCAGATTTACACTGAACACACTCCAGGAATAGTACATCTGGAGAAACTGGTTCGTTTGCTTTTGTCTCACATTAAGGCGACTCTTCATAAAATGCAGATTAATCCAAACACAGACTTTCTATTTCAGAAAGTAGACAATAAAGTGATGGTAATAAGTAAGAGTTCATTGAATAGTTTTCCATGCTCAGTTAGACATCGTCTGAGCAACACAATTTCAACAAGTGTTTTTATACCAAAACTACTAAATTACTGCTTTACAACATCATGATATGGTAATGAATCCTTGAAACAGAGACTGTGTCTTTCACGTATCTACTTACTTGTGAAGGCAACGCAGCACAAAACACACAGTTAGAATAAACAGCTACAGAATAACAACATTACGATTGCAGTACATATATATTATATATGTGTAGGAAGTAATATTATAGAGATAAAGAAACAACATGAATGACGTACAATACAAATGTGTGTTTGTGTAACCCCTCTCACCCGGGTCCTCTCTGACGCTCCTCGCACTCGCTCCGAGCGGGGCTCGAACCCGGGTCTTCCGGCATGGGAGGCGGACGCACTAACAAGGAGGCTAAATGGCTACAGCCACTAGCGTCTGTCGCTAGTGCGTCTCTTGAGATCGGGGAGTGAGGTTTACCTGCACAGCACTACTCGCTGGCCTCCGTTACACTCACCCCCCTAAACCTCACTCCCATCCGGGTCACGGCACCAATGTAACCCCTCTCACCCGGGTCCTCTCTGACGCTCCTCGCACTCGCTCCGAGCGGGGCTCGAACCCGGGTCTTCCGGCATGGGAGGCGGACGCACTAACAAGGAGGCTAAATGGCTACAGCCACTAGCGTCTGTCGCTAGTGCGTCTCTTGAGATCGGGGAGTGAGGTTTACCTGCACAGCACTACTCGCTGGCCTCCGTTACATTTGCTCTCTTCAATATGCTCTATTATAGACCATAAATATCACATATGTTATTAATTTATGTAGTTACATCTATAATCATACTTTTGGCCCTATCACTATCCCTTAACCTGTCCTTAACCTTAATCATATTCCACATCAATAGCAGTGACAATATTTTGCAATATAATATAAAGACAATAAATGTATATGTATGTTACAGACATCCAATACAAAGACAGGTTGAGTATACATAATAGTTTTACACAATCATGTAATCACTATTTATGTAGTTAATTTCATACATTATATACTGTACTTCATATATCTCATCTTCTAATAATCAGACATAGGACCATGACTCAGTTGTTTGTCTGTTGTGTGATCTTACACAGTGACAGTGAAGAATTAAAAACCTTAAATCCAGCATAGAGGGGTTCAGTGAATGTGGTGTTGAATGTGTGTAAGAGTGTGAGTGTGTGTGGGTGTGTGTCAGAGACGCTGTAGAAGGACAGAGTGCCGGCCGGCCAGTCCAGATACACTCCTACTCTTTTAGGGGTGGGTGAAGGGGCAGGGATGTTGTGGCTCTCATTGTTGTGCCAGACAACAAATCCATCAACAGTGCAGAAGAGACACCAGGACTTGTCATTGTATCCAAACTTACCAACAGTCCCTTCTTTGCTGATTGTTTTATAGGCCACTGCTACACGAGCCCAGCCGGTCCGCTCAACCTCCCAGTAATGACGTCCATTCAGACTCTCTCGACACAGAACCTGAGGAATATCTTTAAATCTCTCTGGATGATCAGGATACAGCTGGTGTTCATCCACATATTTCACCTCTCCGTTCCCAGACAGAATGAGTTGAGTGCTCGCTGTGTTTGGATCCAGTGTGAGATCACAGAAATCTAAACCCCGAGAGAGACAAAACAAATGTACAATTTTGTTTGTTTACATTAAATGTGCAAGAGTGTGCCAGACAAAGAACCAACATTTTTGCAGTCCTGGTTGGATCCTGAAAGGCTCTCCATGGTCCAAACTAAAATGACACACAAACATACAGACATAAAGTAATTGGAAGAGTTATTCACATACAGTCCTTAAATGTAATGAATCCAGTTATTTTGCTTACCATTTTCTCAATATATATTGTAACAAAGCAGTTTACAGACCTGTACATCACAATTTTTGTATATATTCAGTCATTAGCGAACAGCTTTACAGGAAATATGAGTTACAAGTTTTTGTTTTGTTTTTATGATAGTGTACTTTAGACATTGTACTAAATAAAAGTAACTTTGCAACTTCATGTGAACTAACTCTGATTAGAGTATTAGTAGACTGTTAGGTTAGAGTTGGTGTTAATAGAATAAACTGACATGTACTTGCAAAGCTTGCAAAGTAACTTATAGTCAGTGGATTGTCTGTTGGGGAACAGCAGATATTAAGAAGAGGGTCTAATAATACTCTAATAATTGTTAGTTGACTTAAACTTGCAATTTTACTTTTAGTCTACAGAATGTCTGTAGTGGATAGATAAATTATTTGAGGATAGGGATTTAATTAGTACATGCAGAGATGTGAAGTGTGGGCTCTTGCTGCACACATTATTTCTAAACTTGAACCCCACATACTTGAGTGTCTTTATTTGAGAGCGAAGCTGGACTCCTGATTGTCCTGGGTGATTGTAGCTCAGATCCAGCTCTCTCAGGTGTGAAGGGTTTGAGCTCAGAGCTGAAGACAGATAACGACAGCCTTCCTCTGTCACCATACAGCCAGACAACCTACGAACACACATCAACAGATTACATCATCTGTGAAGCACTCAGCTCTCGAATACATGAGGAATCAATGTTGATCTCAGTTTTTAAACCAGCATGCATGGATTTCTCGTCTTATAAAATTATATGGATAAATGCTCTGAAGTGACAAGAAAGATCATGTAACAATCAATCAAATCCAACACAACATTTTGAAACAGGCTTTTTTAATCTAAATATTTTAAATTAACAGCACATTAAAAACACAACTCTGAGTGCTGAACTTTGGTCATGAAAAAGAAAACATAATGCACACTTAATATTATATTAGTGTAATCTACAAACATTGATTGACTTTCAGAAGGGCTTTTTTATTTTTTAATCGGACATCAAGTCTTTAGGCAAACCAACTTGTCAGCTTGATTTCAAAGAATTAACTGGGCAAAAAGAGGGAAGGTGTTGGGTGACAACTGATCTTAAAGACCTGCTGCCTTGACAAATCTTGAGAATTTATGAATGCGTGATATTCTAAAGACCTCAGTATCTTCAGTTTACAGTTTTGACTCTTCAGTCCATCAGAAAGCAACTTCACTCCTGAATCCTGCAAGTCATTGTTACTCAGGTCCAGCTCTCTAATGACAGAGTTTGACGATTGTAGAGCAGATGACACAATCTTACAATGTTCATCAGTGAGATTACAGCCAGTAAAACTGAAACAGAACAGAACACAAAATTATCAAATTCTTAACCTCATTCTACAATTAACATTGCAATGTCTATTTAATTGCTGTTTTAAAGAATGGATGCTGGTTTAGGCTGGTTCTTAAGGCCAGGCATTAAAACATACCTAACCAGCATATGCTGTTTTAACAGAGTAGAAAAGTGTAATTCCATTCAGAAAGGACTCTTTATTGTAAGACATGGGTTAAACACTCACAGAGCTTTTCTGCAGTTGATCACAGCTGATATCAGTCTTCTTCTACCTTCATCTGATGTGTTGTATTTCTTGAGATCCAGCTCATCCAGCACTTCCTCTGACATCTGAAGCATGTAGGCGATTGCTGAGCAGTGAGATGGAGAGAGTTTCTTCTCTGAGTGTTTGTCTGATTTCATAAACTCCTGAATCTCTCTGGACAGAGTCTGATCCTTCACTTCCAGCAGACAGAGGAACAGATTGATGGCTCTTTCAGAGGAGACTGCTTTTCCATCTTTGATCTTCTCTTTAATGTAAAGTGTGGTTTTACTGATGCTCTCTGAGCTGTTTTCTGTGTGTGTCAGCAGATCCCCTAAGAGTCTCTGATTGGACTCCAGTGAGATCCCCAGCAAGAACCGCAGGAACAGGTCCAGGTGTCCATTTTTACTTTCTAAGGCTTTATCTACTGCACCTTTATGCAAATTGTGCATTACATCCAAAACCTTTAGAGCTTTCATTGTGCTGCCTAAATAGCAATAAAGCACATAGAAAGCAGCAAAAAACTCTTGAACACTCAGATGAATGAAGCAGTAGACTTTCCTCTGATGAATCACTGATTCTTCCTTCAAGATTTCAGTGCAAATCTCAGAAAACACTGCGGTGTCAGTGACGTCTATGCCACTTTCAATCAGGTCCTCCTCATAGAAAATCACATTGCCCTTCATCAGCTGATTGAAAGCCACTTCAGCAAGTTTTACAATCACTTCTCTGCTAGACATTAGGAGTTTCTCTGGAGTTTCTCTTTCATCAGACTTTCTCTTAATCTGGATCAGCAGAAAGTGGATGTACATTTCAGTCAGAGATTGAGGGATTTCTGCATTGAGATTTTCTTTGAGGAGGTTTTGAAGCACAGTGGATGAGATCCAGCAGAATACGGGGATGTGGCACATGATGTGGAGGCTTCTTGCTCTTCTGATGTGTGAGATGATTCTGCTGACTTGATCCTGGTCACTGATTCTCTTCCTGAAATATTCCTCTTTCTGAGGGTCATTAAATCCCTGAATTTCTGTCACACGGTTAATGTATTTGGAGGGGATCTGATCGGCTGCTGCTGGTCTGGAGGTGATCCAGATGAGAGCAGAGGGAAGCAGATCTCCTCTGATGAGGCTTGACATCAACACACCCACTGATGAAGATTCATTCACATTACAAACTTTCTCATCATCTGAAAACATCAGCTTGTTTCTGCTTTCATCCAGACCATCTAGGATGAACGCAACTTTACACTCCTCGTAAATCTTTGAGTCCAGATCTTGAAGCTCAGGATGAAAGTCCAGCAGAAGTCTGTGAAGACTGTACTGATGATCTAAAATCAAATTCATCTCTCGAAATGGAAACACAAACATAAAATCTACATCCTGATTGTCTTTTCCCTCGGCCCAGTCCAGAATGAACTTCTGCACAGAGACAGTTTTTCCAATTCCAGCGATGCCTTTAGTAAGAACAGTCTTGATTTTCACTTTCTCTTCACATCCTGGTTCAGGTAATGGTTTAAAGATCTCATTACAGCTGATTGAATTGTGTTGTGTTCTGGGTGTTTTCTCCATCTGTGAAACCTCATGTTCTTCATTCACTCCTTCTCTCTCTCCTTCTATGATGTAGAGCTGTGTGAAGATCCTGTTCAAAAGGGTTTCATTTCCTTGTAGTTTGTTTCCCTCAAATAAGTGTTCATATTTCTTCTTCATGCTGGTTTTGTGTTCTTTGACTCTCTGCAGGACTGCTTCAGGTCTTTCCTGTCTGATGTTAGTCTGATTGTGGGATGCAAATCTATCATTTTCCTCCACATTGCTGAAATTAAAAGAAAGAACAGCCAAAATGGCAAATATGGTAATCATAAAGGCTGTTGAAGATTTTCAGAAACCTATCAATGTGGATAGTATATGTTGCATATTTTTTGAGAACATTTAGTGTTAATTAGGGTTTCTTAAATGAAACTGCAGTAAATCAGCAGGTAAATATACTGACTCTGGGGCAGAGGTTCCTGTTCCATCACTGAATGAAGGGTATATAAGCATGGATTGTGTACTCTTCACAGACACACTGCTGCAGGTTCCTGCAGATTCTGAGCTCAGTCTCATATTTCTGTTGATAGTGACAAAAGACAAACAAGTATGCATAGTATATATGAGCACACACACACACACACACACACACACACAGTATTATTGTATATTAAGATACACATTTGCACTATTTCATAAAGAGATAAACATTGCACTTTAATGATTTTCCCCCTTTTATTTACCATTCAGTATTGTTATACTTATTAAAGCTATTTTAATTATTATTGTTGTATTTCGTCCCCTTGGAATTATAAGGTTCTATCTGCGTTCTGAGTAGTTTTGAGATATTGAGCTTTAAAGTTTGTGTGTTCCATAGACTTCTGTAGATAGAACCTTTTTGTTTTTTCAATAAAAAAAATCCCAAAATGTAACTTAAAATAAAACATCACATAGTGTAAATAAATTGTCACAGAATAAGAATGTGTGAATAACTCAATTTGGACAAAAATGTCAGATAGAACCTTATAATTCCAAGGGGACAATTTGTTAAATAAAATATACAGACATTACATAATAATAATAATAAAAGAACAACAATATATTGGCTATTAATTTAGTTAAGATACATTCAGTTTATTGGACACAGCACTGACAGACATCAACCAATGCAAACAATCACCAGATTAAAGTTTGGCAACTCATCAAATACTGATTGAACATGGCAACAGAAGCCAACATGGGTAATACACTGATCCAACAAACCCAACAAATATGTCTTATAGCGCTGGTCAGAATCTGTTGGTGCAGTGTGAATAAGTCTACAGAAATCAAACCCATGATCTTGTCATTGTGAGAGCCGTGCTCTACTGTCTGAGCTACAGAGATATAAATCACCTTCATAAAAAAATGCAAAAGTGCTGATGCCATACCTGGAGTCACTGGAGGTGTCTTCATTCTCCCTTTTCTCATGGAAACTCATTTTGGAAGCACTTTCCTCAAATTCTAAATGTATATGTATAAAAATGTCACATTTTAATTAAATAAACTCACAACACATGTAAGCACTTCTGTATTGCTCCTTTAAAGTAACGAGATTAAATGAGGTAAACATATCCCTCACTGATTTCAAAATTCATTATAAAAGATAAAGTTAAAAAGAAAAAGTTAAATAGACAGATACACAGTTAAAAGCAGACTATTTTCAGTATCTTTGGATACTCACTTGTTAAGCAAAATGTGCAGTTTTGTGTAGTACAAATGATAATGTTCTGCACAATGAGTTTTTACTCAGATTAACTCAGTTCAGTGTATTCTGGGAGTGCAGAAATAAAACTAACTAAAAGAAAGCACATAGCTCCTGATCAACTCAAACTCAAAGGTAACTCAAGATCAGCTTGTGTGAGGAACTGCCATACATTTGTAGTGTGTATTCACAGAAAATATGTAATAATTTATAAATATTAGCTCAATTTTTTTTTCCATTCCACACTGTTCATTCAGCTTTTAATGTTTGTGACAGTACAATTATGGATATTTACCTGCAGTAGATAAGCAGTATAGGTTTAGTTATAATGTCGTACCTGTGATACAAAAGAAATGCAGAACTCAGCTCTACTTTGCTTGTACTGTAAGCTAAAACAAATATATAAAAACTACAGATGTTTTTTTTTTTTTTTTTGAAGTACACATCATGACTTTTAACAAGCATCTCATATTCAGGCATTTGTTCAAGAGAATCAACAATCATTGGTTTATTGATTCTGTCCGATAAATAGTATAATTAGTACAGTTTAAAAGTTTAAAATTATTCTGCCAACAAAATATCTTTAAATTCCCAATAATGTACCATTACAATTATGATTACCAACTTATTTCTACATATCTACTGTATGTGGTTACATAAAGAACAAATTCTGAACTTACCGCACTGTGCTGCCACTTAAAAGTCCAGGCATAGAATAAAACTCTCAAAATATTATCCTTTCTTTTACTTTCATTTAGTCACCTGGTCAAAGGTGACTCTTGTCTCTTTCTCGTCTTGTTCTCCCTCTAGTGGTGCAGAGCATCATCATCATCATCATCATCGTCATCATCATCATCTCAGGTGAGTCTCAAAGCTGGTGTGTTGTTTGTAACTCAACACAGACAATATGAATGGAAATTAAACTAGCTTTCAGGATGTGTATGCTGTGTAATAGGGCAAATAAGGAATGTTTGTTTGTTTGTTTGTCAGCACTAATGACAGTGTTGAATGTTGACTCTTCTGCTCCTCATCCTCCTTCAGGAACTGATGAAGTGTCTCAAACACCTTCATCTGTAATTATATTCAATAATATAATAACATTTGGGTATTGTATAAATATGTATGGACTCATCTGGTTTGTTTTTAGCAGAAGTTTCAGAGATTTGTTTGATGTCATTTCCAGATCCTGCTTCAGCACATTGACTTACACCTCCAGCTCCCCCTGCAGGAAACCAGACAATTAATTTTTCTAAAAAGTTTTCAATTTATAATGTCAGCTTACATATGTGATTATCTCATATTATTCTGTTGTATTGACAGTTCAACATTCAAGGAGACTTTGGAATATGAGTAAAAGCATACTCCGCAACTAGAAAAGGTACTGACTGTCTCTCAAGTAGTGTGTCTAATTGGATACAAATGTGTGATTAGTGAAGTGGTGTATGGGAAATGTAGTCCAATACAGTCAATATGATGAGTTAGTGACCTCTGGTGGTGTACAAATTGAAGTCCATGGACCGGATTCATGACAGTTTGTTAGAACAGCTGTTGGATTTTACAGTGTATAGTTATTCACAACTGATTGATAACATGCATGTTCTGAAAGATGAGTCTGAAAGTAGTTGTTTTTAAAGCTGCTTTAAATGACTGAACAAACATAATATGAATGAAAATAAACTTAACACAACAACAAAATACAAATTGAACTTGCATACTACATCACCTTTTGTTTAGAAGTAAGCCTACAGCCATAAGCCTAAACATGCTTTATTTTATGTTTACATTAAAAAGGAATAGTTCTCACAAAAAAAAACAAAAAAAAACAAAAAAAAAAAACACAAAAAACTTAAAGTTCTTCATTTAATCAGAAGCTCATTTAAATAGGAAGCAAAAGCTGTTGTGAATCCTGCCCACTTCTTTGCATGGTCAGCACATGCTTCAGTGCTCTGAGAGTGTTTATAGAGCTGTGAGTTTAACACTTCATGACTGAGTTGAGTTGAGATTATTTGACACAAAAAAATAGCAAATCACTGTTACAACCTTCGTGTCAAGGATAAAACAATAATGTTACAATAACTTATTTTCATTGTGGTCCTTCCTTCAAAAAATAGACAGCTGATCTCCATCAGCAGATGTTCAGCGTCCTCACAGGAGCTTCATGATACAGTAAAACTACACAGAGTCAACACACAGAGAAACCAACAGTGATCTGTTTCAGTGTTTGAGACTCACAATTTGATAATTTCCTTCATCTGCAGGTGTTTTCATGATTCAGTGATTGAGCCCTGACCATCTCAATGTAAAAAAAAGAAGACAAAATATGAATCAAGAGAGGCACACTAAATATTTATTATCTGAAATAATATTTATGTGAATGTTAATAAAAAAAGAGATCATTATAGTTTAAAAATATTTTACATTTTTAATGTATACAGTTAAATAACATTGTAACAATGTAAAATAAATCTAATAAATAAATCTATAAATATTATATAAATATTAATCAGTTTATGTACTTCATCTCCATTAATTTATTTGACAACAATACTAAATCCACCAAACCCTTAATAAACACCTAAAAAACTAAACATGTAACTCTGAAAACCACATTAGAGCACTGCCAAACAGTCAAACATTAAGATTGTGTATGAATGTATGTTGTGAGAAGATGATCATTAATATCAAGTCTAGTTTCAGCCCAGTAAAGTAACTATATTTTCCAGAAGAATCACCAGGATCTTTACAAACTTCTTTCAATGAGTTTACTTAATATAAGTTGGGCATACATGTGTGGTTCTTAAACAAATAACACATATTAAGGCGACTCATTCATAGTAAAAAATAAAAAAATAAATTAAATTAAATTAAACCCCAGTTGAATAAAATAACAATTAATTTCTATTGTAAATTAATAAAGTATTTCTATAGCAATGTTGAGTGATTTATTCTCTTTACACACAGAAGAGGCCATCACTAGCATGTGAATGAACTCTTATTGACCATCAGCAGACATGTGTCACAGTGTCTGGGTTGTGTCCCTGGGTTTCCACTAGATGTCCTCCTTTCCCACGGTGTCTGCACTTTATTAACTGTCTGTTCCCTTATTTGGTCACCTTCCTCCTTGTTTGGGTTAATTGATTATTCCCCACCTGTCTCCATTTCCCTCATTACCTTCTGTGTATTTATACCCGGTCTGTCTGAGTCTGTGTCACGGAGTCCTTGTCTAATGCCTAATGATTATTCATGTCCGTAAAATCAGTCTTGCCCTTGCCTTGTCTTCTTGTTTTGTTTTCATGTTTGGATTGTGTTTGGTATTGACCCCTGCCTGGACTGTTTACCCCTTTGGATTGCCCTTCAATAAATGTCATACCTGCAAATGGTTCTCACTCCGTGTTTCCGGAGTGACAACATGAGCTTTTGACAAAGAACTGATGATCAGTTATCTTCAACATATATTATTTTTAAATGTTTTTTCCAGCAGTGGAGAGTTATTTATTTATCTATCATTAAACTTGTCAATTTAAACATCTCCCTCTTATTTTAATTTGAATTAAAACTTGTATTAGAAAATTTTATTCACTATTAATGAGTATTTAATGATGAATTTGTTCTCATAAATCGGTCAGTTTAATTTAGTTATAGACTGTAACATGAAGACACATTCAGTTATCTGCAGCGTCTCAGTAAAGACTGAAAATGAAACACTGTGGCATGAGAAATGGCTTTTATTTAAATAGCTTCTTATTTTTGGCAATTTTATTTTTTTCAGTTCAGAAGTTTAGTGTGTTTTAATTGTTCTTCATACTCTTCAGGATAGGCAACTGTAATTCAGACTCCAGCAGAGAAACAGACAAACAGTCACTCTGACCTGTAAAACCAGCAGTGCTATAGGAGACCTTCAGCTGTGTGGTGTAAGAACTGTTTCTCCTGGTACCTATAGAAACCTGGAGAAACTCCAAAACTTTTATTTCACAGCATCAACAATCTCAATACAAGAACTCCATCAAGATTCAGTGGAAATGGAGCTGATCATGGAACTGATTTCACTTTGACCATCAGTGGAACCCAGACTGAAGATACAGGAGATTATTACTGTGTGAGTGCACAGTGGATCAGTGGTGGTCCAGTGTTCACACAGTGATAAAGAGTCGTACAAAAACCTCCATCAGTCAGAGTCACAATCACATAAACAGCATTGATTAGTGAACAAACCAACATAACACAAAATTAATAGATTTAGGTTAGAACATTTTATTGTCAAACAAAATCAGAAAAGGTGAGACATACCATTAAAAATTTCGACCATTCAGGCCTCATTACATAACCTTTTACACTGATTAAACAAACCAAATTAGATTTAGAAGACAAAATGATGTGGTTGCATCTTCTATCTCATGTCTGCTTTTGTTCAAACTGAACAGACTTTTTCACCACTCAGTTGTTATTTCACTTTGGAACTGCTGTGATACATGCAAAAAGACTCATTGGACCCACTTTATATTAAGTGGCCTTAACTACTATGTACTTACATTTTAATTAATAATTTAGTACAATGTACTTATTGTGTACATACATGTTTTTACATTGTACTTATATTAAAAAAACTACATGTAATTACATCTGTATTTAATTTCTGTAATTACATTTATAATTACACTGTTGACCCATACTTTAAACCTTAACCCACCCTTAAACTTACCCATACCTCCAATCCTCTCCCCAACCTTACCCCTATCCCACCTCAATAGCAGCAAAAGTGTTTTACAATACACTATGAACACAATAAGTACATTGTACTTATTTATGTAAGTACATAGTAGTTAAGAACACCAAATATAAAGTGGGACTGACTCATTATATAATTATAATATAATTTAGCACAATAGGCATGCTGTTATCTATCCGTCTCTCTGTCTGTCTGTCAGTTCTGAAAATGGACTCAATTAACCCAGCAGACACCACTACAACATAAGAGCCCATCTGTGAAGTCTAGAAGTGGTCCTCAGTGGTCATCAGGTGCATGCTAGGTTTTTATGGCATGTTGCTGGACATTGGAAGTATAGTTCTGTTCCTAGGTATTTGTATCATGTTGTTTTGCATTGCTAGCATGTAGTTTGCAAATTATCGTAAGTTTATAGATGCTATTGTAGACTAAGAACGGTTTCATTTCAATAAACTTTTAAATAAGTAATTTATAAATTTGGAGCAAACAAATAATTATTGCGATTTTATATAGGCTACTTAATTTAATTTTTTATTACTATGTTGCGACTACGTTGATGAGAGTAATGTTCACTGTGAAGCTTACACTGCGATGTACCTGAGAGAAAACAGAGTTGACCATCTGATTTTGCTGAACATCACAGTTATATATGACATGAGAATAAGGCCTGAAGTTAGGAAGAACACTTTAAGGAATTTAATAATTACATTATTATATTTTCATAATGATTTTTTCTTCTCAAATCATCACTTCACATCTAACTAACACATCACAGTTAGTTACCATGTTCTAAACATCACATCCTTTCTTTTTCTCCCAGATGTAATCGATCTAGGAGGTTGAATAAATATATTAGGACTTTATTTTTAAAAATTACCTCAACTTAGCAATAGCACGCTTAAAAGCTAGACAGTTAGCATAGTATTTCCAGTATGCTTATGAATAAACATTCATATCTGTCTACTTGGCTAGTTAATCCAAACAATATAAAAATGTATACCGTTGATAAACAGTATAAAGAAAGACATTACATAGGGCATTCGTAGCATTTTAATGAAACTGTTAACATTACGGAAGCAGGGAATTTGAACTTTAATTGATGTGTCTGCATCATCTGCATTCAGTTCAGTGGGCTTTAACAGATCAATCTTTACAGCAGATTTTGTTCACAAACATCTGACAGTTTTGACCTAAATATGATTTTCAGTTACAAAAATTAATCCTAAATTTCGACATTAATAACTTACTTTTAACAGCATCAGATGTGTTTACGCTCACAAGATCTCCCGGTTCTTACTTGTGAATTCAGTGTACTGGAGACTTGCACTAAATGGTTAATTTTAATCAGTGAGTTATTGGCTCTAGAACAGCTGCAATTGGATCATTCTAATCGGTCTTTGTCATTCATGTACATTTATTATGTGTGATTTCACAGAGGTGCCATTTTGAAGGTATCATTGCATTGAGCAGTGAACTGAAAGTGTACAGAGCCGTGCAGTAAAGACTGATTAAATCATCACACTGGAGAAACAGATGCAAACCAAGTAGATACTGTATCGAGATAATCTCAGCACATTTTTTTAGGAACCGTAATTTATATAATTTGTCACTGATGATTAACTATTAACACTGATCCATACTACCTGACGCAAAAAGTTGAGTGCCGCCGGCTGCCTCCAACTTCACTGGATATTTTCACAAATCGGTCAGGCTCTTCACCCAGCCAATCACAGCGCACCCCATCTCCTGAGTATTTATCACCAGCACCTGTTCGTAATTCACTCACCCATCAGCCACCACATTAAAGCATACACTTCAGTCTCACTAACTGTCTGATCTTGTGACTACACAGTGGATTCCTTCTCTGTCTTAGTGACCAGCATTGACTTACCTAAATACTTACCTCTTCTCCAGAGAGAATCTCCTCTCCTCCTTGTTACTCCACTGTGTCTCCAGTGGATCTCGTCTTCCGAACTCTCCTCTCCAGTGTCTCCATCGAGGGTGGCACACACACATTCAGTCAACGTGCCTGTTGCATTCCCTGTAAAAAGATTACAATCGTCAGTCTGTTACTCCATCGCTAGTGTCTGTCTCAGTTAAGGATCTACTCCCATTTCATCTCTCCCTCTGCCACATCGTACAACTTTATTTCAATAAAGCTTCTGAGTTAACTAACCTTCTGTCTCCCAGTCCACCTTCCTACAAATATATGAATATTCTGGCTTACATGGCTTCTGGCTGGCTTCCCCTCATCCCCTGAGGTAACAACAACTATACTGAAGGGGATACACGACAATGTATAAAGGGCTCCATTACCTTCTATGTTACATTATGGCCCCGTAGAAACAGTTTTTGTAAAAATAGGCTAACGATTGCGTCATAACCACGCGACTCTCTGTCACATTACCGCACAGACAGGAGGAGAAGCTCGCAGGCAATTAACTTAATATGGCGTACTGGCGTTACATTTTAAAATCCTATATAAAATAATTAATCAGAATACTTACTCATGCTCACTCATGCCAAAGAACTCCCCGCTCAAGCTCGCCGTCTCTGCAAGATTAACGATGGCAGTTTTCACGCACAGCTACTAGAAGATTTACATCTGTCAGACAGGTTGCTGACGTCGTCAAGCTTCGTTTGAGTCTGCACGTCAGAAACGGAAGTGCTTAAAAACGCTAATAATGGGCTTCACTTGTCTCAATTGAGTCCCAATGGGACTCAATTGAGTCCATTTCTTTTACTGTCTATGCAACGAACTCCCGAACTGACTCAAATGATTTGCGATCCCGCTCCGAACTCCCAAACTGGTTCAAATGATTCACGCTTCATACTCCGAACTAGGAAGAATTAGGAAGCGTGCATTGTGAAGGGTGCTCTGAAAAGCGGCAGTGCAGGCAAAGGATTAAAACTTTTATTAAAACAGATGTCCAAAAAAACATACCTTAAAGCACTGTGTATATATATATATATATATATATATATATATATATATATATATATATATATATATATATATATATATATATATATATACTTGTACGCTTATGTTCTGCTTTTGTCTACAATTGATTGGCACACATCATTTTTCACAATTGTAAGTAATTACATCATGCGAGTCTCTACCATTAAACCTTACTATGCTTTTTTACAATTGTCCATACTTTATTTGTCTGACAATAAGTACTGATAAGTAAGAATAACAAGGAGACAATCAAAAACACAATTATGAAAATGGCATTATACATACTTTATTATTAATGCAACACTGTTAAAAATCAGTTTCAAAGTGCATAACAGAGGCATGATGAACCATCAACACACTGTTTTCTTAAGTGGACATAATGCATTTACTACTAAGGAAGCTGAATAAATTAATTGAGATTTGATGCTTGATGCAAAAATTTCTTATGACCATTTCTGCATGGATTCTTAGAAGTGCTAGATGATCTGTCAAATACCAAATAGTGCTTGTAGGTAGAAGACATTCTGAGACACTCCCAGGCCAGGTCATCTGGCGCAGCACCCCATCACTCTCCTTCTTGGTCAAATATCCCTTGATGCCTTCAGTGTGACTCTACAATTTTCATAGTCATGAAAATAAAGAAAACTCTTTGAATGAGAAGGTGTGTCCAAACTTTTGGTCTGTGCTGTATGTGACATGCGAGTGATATATGTGACATATGTGACATACAGCTAAGTATGGTGACCCAAACTCAGAATTTGTGCTCTGCATTTAATCCATTCAAAGTGCACACACACCGTGAGCACACACCTGGAGCAGTGGGCAGCCATTTACGCTGCGGCAGCTGGGGAGAAGTAGGGGGATCAGTGCCTTGCTCAAGGGCACCTAAGTCATAGTATTGGCAGCCCGAGCCTCAAACCCACAACCTTAGGGTTCGGATTCAAACTCTCTAACTAGAGAAGTAGAAGTGTATTTTAGTCAAAGTATTCAGTTTAAATTCCACTTGAGTTAAGTACAAACCCCCCAAAACAATATTTAATTTCAGTAACTTGTGAAATAAAGTAACTCTTTGTTACTTTATTTATTTTTGTTAATGATTGCAAGACACACGACATATGGGGTCTCACAATCATCTCTGAGTTTAAGAGAAAATGCCACTGAAAATTGGCTAGTGGATTTAACATACCTGAGCCACTCCCCGTGCCAACGGGTATAAATAGGGCAACAGGTGCATCCACTCATTAGATTTTAGCTTCGGAGCCGAGTAGTTGTATGAAAGCTGTTATACTCCACAAAGCCATGTATCTGCTGTGTCGGGAAGCTGTTCTGGTTGGCGTTACGGTGCAAACAGTGGTGTCCCTTTCAGCGATTCCCCTGGGCGCTTCAACTAAGAGAGCAGATTTCCTAAAATAGCAAATCACGGACGATTCGCGTCTTTTTAAAGACGCCATTTCGTCCACGTCCTTCTGGATGCGGTCGTTTCCTGTTCTCTGACGACGGCCACGATCGTTGTCTTCCATGTCTGGGTTCATGGATGGTTCATGCACGCACTGAGTGTGTGACCATGGCAATGCTGTGATCGTGTCTCTCCTTTCTTAAAGGGAAAGGAGCAGCCCACTCTGTTACTACCCCTCTGTCACTATCCTGCAAACTAACCAAGCCAAGGCTTTAACAAATGCACGAGGGTAGAACCAATTCATCAACAGAGGTTGATGCAGGAGCTGCGCACGGCAACTGACCTCACCCTTCCGGGTGACGGAAGTCACGACGCAGTCCTTCGGGAAGATGATGTCAACTCTGGTGGTCCAGTAGTGCCGTTTCTGGTTCAGCCTGGTCTGTATGAGAGACGTTGACAAAGTACACTTTCTCAAAGCTCCCATCTCCCAGGATGTCCTGTGTGGCGATGCTGTCAGGGGCTGTGCCCAGCAGTTCACTGACAGAACAATAGCAGACTGAGGCCATACAGCACATCTTGCCACGACGTGATCCTCCGGTTGCCACCATTCCATTAGGGGGTAGTGCCTCAGCCTGCTCGTCGCCGTGAGCGCCCCCCCGCATCCTCCACACCAGCTCCGCCCCGTGCTGAGAGTTCTTCGAGGCTGGCGCGTTGAGCCCCGCGCAGGAGAGTGGCGCCTCCCGTGTCACTTCCTGTTGCGAAGACCTCTAGGGAGATGACTAAGCGGCCCTGACACGGGCAACTCGGAGATGTAGGAGACAGCTCTTCAGGAGCTTGCAGAGACATAGCCACTCCTTCCCCCGGAGGAGGGCCAGGTGGAGAATCCTCAGTTTTTGTTTCTTTCTGTTCCACCGCTGGTCCAATGGGCGGTGGCACCCCCTTTTTCATAAAAAAGCAATTTCCCTTTCCTCTGAGTTGCAAGGCTCGTGGGTTGACAATGAGCGACGCACTGCCTCCTCATTCTTGACCACTGGCGAAAGGAGGTGTCGTGGGTGAAAATGCTCCCCATCGCTGTACCACTGCAAGTATGACGACTGTCCCTTTCCTGCAACTTGTACGGAGTTTGGGAGCATGGCTTGCGCTGCCCAAACCGTCACGCTGGTTCATTCGGACAGGACAGGACAGTACAGGAATTTTCTGAAAAACTAATAAAAGATGTAGTCGACCAGACGATGAACATTATTAACAGCAATTATTATATGATGCAGTCACACATGAAGCAATATTTGTTAGTTCTGTTTGTTGATTTAGTGTTAGTTAAATCTGGGGTCTTCTGACCCCCCTCAGATCTTTTCTCAGGTGTTCTGGATCCAGGGCAAAACAGGGAAACAAATAGAGACACAATTAGCATAGCTGCTGTTCCAACAAAGTATGTGATGTAAAGAGATGTGTTTTTAATCTAGAATTAAACAGAGAGAGTGTGTCTGAACACCAAACATTATCAGGAAGGCTATTCCAGAGTTTGGGAGCCAAATGTGAAAAAGCTCTACCTCCTTTAGTGGACTTTGCTATCCTAGGAACTACCAAAAGGCCAGCGTTTTGTGACCTGAGGGAGCGTGATGGATTGTAAAGTGGTTGAAGACTAGTTAGGTATGCAAGAGCTAAACCATTAAGGGCCTTATAGGTAAGTAATGATAATTTGTAATTGATACAGAACTTAATAGGTAGCCAGTGCAGAGACTGTAAAATTAGAGTAATATGATAATATTTTCTTGACCTGGTAAGGACTCTAGCTGCTGCATTTTGGACTACCTGTAGCTTGTTTATTGAAGATGCAGGACAACCACCTAGAAGTGCATTACAATAGTGCAGTGTAGAGGTCATGAATGCATGAACTAGCTTTTATGCATCAGAAACAGATAACATGTTTCGTAACTTGGCAATGTTTCTAAGATAGAAGAATGCAGTTTTTGTAACATGGGAAATATGGTTTTCAAAACAAGTTGCTGTCTAATATAACACCCAGATTTTTGACTGTAGAGGAAGTAACAGTACATCAGTCTAGTTGCAAACTGTAATCAATGAGATTCTGTATACTGTTTTTTTTAAAGGGACGGATTAGACATCCAAGTGACGTGTTTTTATCCAGTGCTGAGTGACTGATGAAGGAATGCTGCCATCAAAGGATTTGTGTAAGCACACCACAAACATAAATAAAATATTTGAAATTAAGTTTAGTTTTAGTTTATATTAATTAGTGTAATTCAAAACAACTATTACAGCATTTTTCTTATTCTTGATTTCTGTGCATTTGCTGCAGATCTTTTGTGGTGCAGCAGGACTTGCAAGGAAAGGTGAAAAAAAGGGAAAGACTTTTTGTATTGTGTTTTTGTATTTTTGTAGGATCTGAAATGTCTGCAGACTGCTGTGTAGACTGAGGATGGAGAAGACCACAGCAGCATCCTGGAAATTTGATGCTCTATCACTTCAGCTCTTATGTCTCATCTGAGCCAGATGTTGTCTCTTCATCCTCAGTAACCCTGGAGCCAGTGAGAGGATCTAGAGAAAGACCAAAAGACAGAGAGGATTTGATTTTGGTAAAGTTTGTTCTGCTGGTTTCTATTTGTACAATGAATGAATGCTGACTTTCAGAAGCTTCAAAGCATAATCATCCAAAAATGTATAAATAAATAAAAATTATGTGTTCGTCATAGTATGAGATAATATACACAGAAAAAAAGACTTTTGAATAATTCATCATTATGCTTTGTTTCAGAAGCCTGATGGATAAAACAAAAGCAAATTCAACAAGAAAAAGAAGAAAACAACAAATATTTAAGCCTTTTGTTTGTTGATTAAACATTTTGCACATAAAATAATTGACAAAATATTAAAGAGATACCGATTTTTACACAAATAAAATAAAAATGCTTTAAGGATAAAACTCGATCACATTAGTGCAGTTAAAATAATAAAACTTAAATTAACAATATTGGCTATACTACAATCCCAAAATAAAATGGCAGCTTCTTCTTCAAAAAGACCACAACATGGGCAAGTTTCATCATTATCAAGATATTTATAAATAGATGAATTAAACCTGTCACTCATCTTTAAATTTTTGCACTTGTTTTAACTTCATAGGTCACATTATCAATATAGGATGATGATATACAAATCGCATTCATAATTCATAAATACATACGCATTCAGGCTGTAGAGTATGTAGTCTTTTAGCGCTAGTTAGTGCTTACTGAAATTAAGCACCTACTTAGAGGGTATGCGGTTTCGAACGCAGCGCGACAAAATCGATTTGACATCTCTCGTGGTTCTGTGTGATTTGGACAGTTTCAAGTTATGATCTCTTTTATCAAGTTACGCCCCTCTCTTGCAGTCTGCAGACAGATCCTTCTTCGATTTTCATGAGTGTGACATCACCTGACAAAGACCGATTCATAAACTAATTGTAACTCAGGTTAAAATCTTTCAAAATATATATTAAATGTTTGTATATTGGTTCTGCTGTCCCCGTCCCTTTAAATTGCCTGTGTGGAGTACGTGCCCTGCGACTTCACGTAACCCCAGTCAATTGACTGAGCTTAGCCAATCACGCAATTGAGCACAGGTGTTTAATCAGACTGTGGCGTCTTCCTCATTCAGAGGTGTGGGGAAGCCGATCGACAGTTGTGGACAGGTTTGTGTCATACAAACTACTCACTCTGGTGCTCAATTCATGCTTTTAAGTTAAGTATATCATTGTAACTTTTAGAACAACTTAACTGGGGGAATTCATCACCACCATCAGGTTATGTTGACATAGAGGAACTGGTGAGTAATCTGAATGAATGACCTACATGCTAGAGGCTAACATATTAAGTTAGCAGAGCTGAACATTAGCATTAGTGTTAGCTTTAACATTGGCTGCTCTAGTTGATTCCTTTTATGCTGTTGTGAAGTATGCCACTGTTTTTGCTTTATAAATATATTTGTTTGCACTAAGTGTGTTTACATGTGTTATGAAAATTAGATTACAGTACTGTTGGATTAATTATTTGAACTTTGTGCAGGCAATACAACTTTATTGCACTTTTGACTGTGCTGTCAGGCACTTAATGTTTATTATTTGTAGCTGGTACATTTAATGATTTTGTAATGATTTAGAATTGTGTACACATGGAAATTATATTTGAGTTTGGAATTAGCTAAAGTTTAATGCAAACTTAGTTCCAAATTAGCCTTATTTACTGGTCCTGTTGTTGCACCACAGGCCAGGTTCTCTCTCTCTCTCTCTGTCTAGAGATGAATGATGGTGAGCTGAATTACTATGGCTAGGAGCCTAACATCTGAGCAGCATCTACTGATACAGGTTGTCTGCAGCCTGTCCCCAACACACGTCTCAATAGACTAGCGCTTCAGTCCCACATGCACATCCTTTCCCTGGACAATAACCAATGGACTTATTAATATACATTCTCATAAAACTCTTGTGGGTTTGTCGTGTTAGTCTTCAAGAAACCAAACATCGCTGGGACAGTTTTTTCCTCTTTTTCTTTTTGCTCTTGTGTGTGGTATTTGCTGTAATTTCTGTTGTTATATCTTACTTGAACAATAACCTCAAAGTGCACTTGATTAAAATCGGTTGAACTGCAGTCTGTAAATATTTTGTGTTTTTCCTATGTTTTTTTTCTTTCATTATTTTTGGTTGTAAATATTGTTTAATCACTTTAATACATGGTACCTACACCAAATTTAAAAATCATGGTTCTGTGTTACTGACCACCAGCTCCTATAGCCGAATTTAGACTTCTGTGATTTAACTAGCCTATATTGTTTATTTCCATAGCTACCTATTCAATTTATTATAGCTAATATTAATTACATAATATTGGCTAGCAGGTCCCAAAGACCCGTTACATAATCATTTGGTCCGATTTGTGATTCGTTTAAAAGGTTCATTGAAAAGACTCATTTCGTTCATGAATCAGAAACCACTTCTTGTGTGTCGGAGCACATGATTTATTATAAGGAGTAACGGTATGTTTTATGAAATGTAGTCAAGTAAAAAGTACGATCTTATGCTTTGCAATGTAGTGAAGTAAGAGTAAAAGTTACTCAAAACTCCAGTAAAGTGTATATATGGTTGAGATTTTGAGTCATATTCTTAACACAAGCATACTTTAAAGTTAAGTTTTAGTGTATTTATTTATTTACTCATTTTAATTTTACTCTTACCTAAAGAATATGTTATTTGTAATTTGTGTAAGAACATAGCAAAATGATTAAGGTTTTAAAGGTTTTAATGTACAGTATTTGAATGCAATTTATAACAACGTGTAGACTCACTGCAATATGTTTTACATATTTGCATGAGCCTGTGCTTCAATCTGCTTTTCAAAAGTAAGATATTCAGCAAAACATTTAAAAATATATATATTTTATGTAGCACATTAATACACTACAGCAAAAAATGCATTATAGGTATAGGTGCCATGTTATTGTGTGATCTCAGTGTCTATGTGTATTCTTACAATGTATAAACAATGTATTATAACAATTTTAATGTGTATGCAAATTAGATACATATATTCAAACACTGATGCAAAAAATGTTAATCATTGGTTAATGTTATATAAATTATTTTCCCTTTCACAAGTCCTGTGATAAAACAGTCTTTAAATAGTACATTGTCTGAATTGCAAGACCTCAGCTGCTGAAAATACAAGTCACACTAAAAGAAGTGACAATCCACTTGTGTCAAAAAAAAAAAAAAACGTCTCTGGTTACGAATGTAACCATTGTTCCCTGAGTAGGGATCGAGACACTACGTCCTCTAGGGGTTGCTATGGGGAACACCTCGTCGTGACCCGTGTCTGAAGTATACATTGAAAAATCACCAACGAGTTGGCCGGCGACAGCCCCTGATGTCACTACCGGCGCGACTATGAATAAACAGGCACCGGGAGAACACGTCATTATCTTCTTCGTCTTAAGCTTGCGTCTGAAGCATGGCAGGGAGCTAGAGGACGCAGTGTCTTGTTCCCTACGCAGGGAACCATGGTTACATCCGTAACCTGAGACGTTCCCTTTCAAGGGAACTTCGAACTGTGTCCTCTAGGGGTCGCTATGGGTAACAGTATACCAATGCCGCCCACTGAGGGGAGTGCAGGCCAGTATCATGTCGAATATTAAGTACCAACTATACCATTTCCATGGGAGTTGCCCATGGGACATTTAGACGGCTGTCCGTGACATTACCCCTTACAGCCAAAGGCTTACGCTACATGCATACAAAGCCCTCACCATATAGGATTTTAGAAAGAATGCAGACCACTAGCATACAAACTTACCACAGTGTGTGAATTCCATAAAGTATGCAAAGATTTCTCGTGCGCACTTACCACAACATGGATTTTAAGTACTGTTCTAAGGAGGGTGCTCTCGTGGCACTCTGACAGAGCAGCTCATAGATGGAATGGTGCATCACAAAACAATATGTTTGGGAGTCATCAACTCGATATGTGGAAATAATCGGTCAGGTGGGGAGCTGGTGGTTACAGGGGAATTAAAAAGGTGAGGATAATGGCAGATGTAAAAACCACCAAAGGGAACGAATAGATACTTAAGTATCGCTCTGATTCTAACAAGAATGCTGATGCCTCGCCTGGATCATATCCCTTAGGTCTTGCCTACCTTCCCATGTCCCACGATTCCTTTTACCCCTACCCACATGTGGGAGGGGAGCGTGAGTCACCACACTAGCCTTCTGTGAGGTTCAGAGATGGACAAGGACCCCTATGTTCTTTGGGTTCAGACTTGGACCTTCGTGGAATGAAGGATTTTAAGGCAGCTGAGCGCGCCTTCACCTCCCCGAACTTTTCGACTACCGTCTCAGCAGATGTAATGAAAAGTTTGGAAGGCGAAACCTGAGCATCGAGAAGAAAGCCTTTTCTTTCTTCCCAGTTTCTGCCCGGTTCACCCACAGATGTTCCATTATGCGGTTTATAAGCGATCCATTACCACCATGGCCACCACAGACATGCCTATGGCTGAGGCAGCCTGCTTGGTAGCATGGAGAGAGGGATCTGTGGTGTGGTGCAGCTCAGCTACCTGATCAGGAAAAACACTCACAATGCAGGCAGTTTGCCCGCTTCAACCAACAAATGATGCAAAGATTGTGTGTGTCATTGGGTGTCAAATAACACCAGCACAGATGCACACACTGTCTAAATGCTTTCCTAGTGATATGTCCGGGAAAGATCACTCTTACCAGTTCTTTCAGATGCATGCTTCAAACAGAACAGTCAGTGAAGACGAAGAAGAGAATGTGTTCTGCCGGTCGTCCCTGACACGGGTCATGACGAGGTTTTCCCCATAGCAACCCCTAGAGGACACAGTTCGAAGTTTCCTTTAAAGGGAACTCTTTTTCTTTGTTTGTTAAGCCATTTGCAAGCTTAAGTTTTAATTAATTAATTATTTTTTTATTGCATTTTTATGCTTATATTCAATAATACTCATATTATGGCACAACTGAAATGTTCTACAAATGATTAAAAAGAACTCTGCAATAGCATTTCAGTGATCTTTCATTTATTATGTATATTATGGTATTAAGATATTATATGCTGCTGTACTTTTTAATGTACTCTAGTTTTTTATGTTTAATCATATGTTACATTATTTCTGCACCTTTATACCATTTTAATACCAGAAAAAGCAACTTAATAATAAACTAATATTGCAATGCTAATGCATTTCTAATCAGACTAAGATGGCGCCGCGCATGGCTGCTTCAGTGCTTGGCTCTCCAGTGTTTGTACTGTTTTTGTACGTTTTTCAAACACGATCAGTATCACCAGGGATGAACTGCTGAACATTCGGCAGAACACACCACAAGATCTTTTACCGGATTTAAATTATTCAGACATTTTACTGAACGTTGTTATCGGAGGAGCGGCGGCGCTGATCAAACGCTTACGGACGCGCAGACGGGGGAAGCGAGCGAGAGCGCTCGTCAGACTCAGGAAGCGCAGATTTCGAACGCCGTTGCCTAGCATCCATCTGGCAAATATCTGCTCTCTACCCAACAAAACGGACAAACTCCTTCTGCTCTCTCGGACAAATAAGGATTTCTCACACTCTGCTGCTCTGTGTTTCACGGAAACCTGGCTGAATGACACCATACCGGACAGCGCGCTCCATCTGCCGGGCTTTCAGCTGTTCAGAGCGGATCGTGAATTAGAATCTTCGGGGAAATCGCGCGGCGGCGGGACATGCTTTTACATCAATGAGCGGTGGTGTAGAGATGTAACTGTGTTAAAGAAGATGGAGATGTGCTGTCCTGATCTAGAAATGCAGTTTGTCAACTGCAAGCCGTTCTATTCGCCGCGGGAGTTTCACTCAGAATCAGAAAGAGCTTTATTGCCAAGTATGCTTACGCATACAAGGAATTTGTTTTAGTGACATAAGCTTCCAGTACACAGAGACAACAACACACAGACAAAAAAAAAAAAAAAAGATTTACAAATTGGCAAATAAATAGGTGTATAAACAATTGTGCTATAAATGATAATGGAATAGGATTGAGTTAGATGCAGGAATGTTCTAGGATGGAGGGTTAACAAATAAATATAAGGATATTGCACGTTTATAAGCATAAGTAGGGAACATTTAACTGTTCATGAGGTAGATTGCCTGGGGGAAGAAACTGTTTTTGTGCCTTGCTGTTCTGGTGTTTGCGGCTCTGAGGCGCCGGCCAGATGGCAAAAGTTCAAAGATGGGGTGACTTGGATGTGAGGGATCCAGAGTGATTTTCTGAGCCCTTTTCCTCACTCTGGATGTATACAGTTCTTGAAGGGTGGGCAGGGGAGCACAAATAATCCTTGCAGCAGTCCGAACAGTTCTCTGTAGTCTTCTGATGTATGATTTTGTTGCTGAACCAAACCAGACAGTTATTGAAGTACAGAGGACAGACTCAATGACGGCCGAGTAGAACTGTTTCAGCAGCTCCTGTGGCAAGTTAAACTTCCTCAGCTGGCGAAGGAAATACAACCTTTGCTGGGCCTTTTTAACAATGGAGTCAACGTGATTGTCCCACTTCAGATCCTGAGAGATGGTGGTTCCCAGGAATCTGAATGACTTCACTGCAGTCACAGTGCTGTTCATGATGGTGAGTGGGGAAAGTGCAGGTGGGTTTCTCCTAAAGTCCACGATCATCTCCACTGTTTTGAGCGTGTTCAGCTCCAGGTTGTTAACCATACCATACCAACTTTATTTGTTAAGCACTTTACAACAACCACAGTAGACCAAAGTGCTGTACAGAAAAATAAATAAAAATAAAATGGATAAAATAAACATATGTACCATTTATAACCACAGAATAAAAGCATTCAAAGTAACAAATTGAAACAAGTAAATAAAGTCGACCTCTTACTAGGTGTCAAAAGCCAAAGAGAAAAGATGGGTTTTAAGAAGGGTTTTAAAAACAGATAAAGAAGAGGCCTGCTTAACATGCAAAGGCAGATCATTCCACAGTTTAAGGGCAGACACAGCAAAGGCACGGTCCCCTCTGAGCTTACGCTTAGTTTTAGGCACAGTCAGGAGCAGCTGATCATCTGATCTGAGAGAGCGGACGGGTTTATAAGAGTGTAGAAGCTCAGAGAGGTATGGCGGAGCAAGACCATTTAGTGATTTAAAAGCAAATAACAGAATTTTTAAATGGATCCTAAATTGAATAGGCAGCCAGTGTAATGAAGCTAAAATAGGGGAAATGTGCTCATGTTTACGTGTGCCCATTAAAAGACGTGCTGCTGCATTTTGTATCAACTGGAGACGGTTGATGGAGGACCCACTAGTCCAGCCGTGTAGTTACAAAGGCGTGGATAACGGTTTCGAAATGTTGTCTTGACAGCATTGGTTTTATTTTGGCCAGCTGCCTTAAATGAAAGAAGCTTGATTTGACAACAGCTTTGATCTGACTGTCAAATTTAAGCTCAGGGTCCACTTTAACTCCTAGGTTTGTGATAATAGGTTTAATATAGGGTGCTAAGGAGCCCAGATCTACAGGCGGGGTCCCAGTGGTGCCTCCGAAAACCATCACTTCTGTTTTTTTATCATTAAAATTTAAAAAGTTCAGAGCCATCCAGGCCTTTATGTCGTCGAGACAATTGAGTAGTTGTCCAACAGAGTTATAATTTTTCTTTTTTAGAGGTACATAAATCTGACTGTCATCTGCATAACAGTGGAATGAAATGCCATACTTTCTAAGTATGGAACCAAGTGGAAGCAAATACAGAGAGAAAAGTAGAGGGCCGAGGACTGAGCCCTGTGGGACCCCACACAAGAGAGGACTAGAGGAGGATACAGAGTCACCTAAGCTAACACAAAAAGTCTGATCCGCTAAGTATGACCTAAACCACTCCAGTGCTATGCCACTGATGCCCACCCACTGCCTTAAACGTGAAATAAATATTTCATGATCCACTGTGTCAAATGCAGCAGTTAGATCTAAAAGCACAAGGATAACACAGTCACCAGAGTCAGTAGCTAAAAAGATATCATTAAAAACTCTTAAAAGAGCAGTTTCGGTGCTGTGCAAGGTCTTAAAACCGGACTGGAACATCTCTAGAATATTATGTTCTTCCAAAAAGGCCAATAGTTGACTGTACACAATCTTCTCCAAGATTTTTGAAAGGAAAGGCAATTTGAAAATAGGCCTGAAATTAGCAAGAACTGACGGATCAGGGCTTCAAATGACCAACAACCTCCTCTAAAGAGGAAAAAGTTACCGGCTCAAAATGATCAAAGACAGCCGAGCAGGGGACAGAGATTGAAGGGTCTGAAGCTGAAGGTACAATTTTAGACCTAATAGAAGTGACCTTATCAATAAAAAAGCAAAGAAACTTTTCACACATAACAGGGGATGCTTCCATACAAGCATTCTGCGGGGCATTTAAAAGTGAGTCAATGGTGTTAAACAACACACGAGGCTTGTGACAATTTGCCAGAATAATATCTGAGAAATGTTTTCTTTTGGCATCTTTCACAGTTTCCTGGTAATGACGCCAGAAATCCCTTAACATTTGAAGAGACACCTGCAGTTTGTCCTTCTTCCACTTGCGCTCAGCTCTACGGCACTCACGTCTGGCAGCATGAGTCATGTCATTTAACCAGGGCTCAAATTTAGTTTTAGGCTGCCTGGATTTAAATGGAGCAACAGTGTCTAAAACAGTTTGGCAGGTGGAGTGAAACCTTGAGCAAAGCTCATCTGTATGCAATACAGACTCGGGAGTGATGGAGTTCTGACTGAACGCAACCGAGAACTGAACAGCAGTGGAAGGGTTAATCATGCGACAGCGCTGGCAGCAGCGCGAGGTTTAACTGAATGACAGGCAAGAGCAGTCTCAAATAATACAGGCATATGGTCAGAAAACACTGCGCCACATATCTCTAGATTAAGAACAGGCAAACCATATGATAAAACAAGATCAAGTGTGTGTCCATGTTCTTGTGTGGGTCCAGACACAGATTGCACAAGATTAAAAGAATCAATAAGGTTTAAAAACCCCTTTGCCATTGGCTTATCAGGACAACACACATGAACATTAAAATCCCCAACAATAAGAACACGATCATATTTAGGCATGATTTCAGCCAGAAAATCTGAAAAATCATTTAAAAAGTCCTTATTGTACTTGGGGGGCCGATAGACCACCGCACACAGCACTGTGTGGGGGCGACCCACCTCAAATAAACTCAGTTCAAAGCTGCTGAAAGCGGATGACAGCAAAATCTGTTTACATTTATAATGACTCTTATATACAGTCGCTATTCCTCCTCCTCGGCCAGATGTTCGTGGGGAGTTAAAGTAGCGGCAATCTTGGTGTACAAAGTCAGTGAAAGCGCTAGACTCACCATCGCTCAACCAGGTCTCAGTTACACAGAGGAAATCCAATCCTCGGGACGTGAAAAAATCCTTTAATACAAAAGTCTTATTTGCTAGAGATCTAGCATTTACCAGCCCAAACCTGGCAGGAACCGGTGGGTCCGCGGCACTGGATGTTCGTGAAACCCGACACAGAGAGCGCAAGTTGCTGTGATTCACTCCGCACCAGCGGAGACGAGGAGAGCAGGGGCCGCGGGGCTGGAACACCTCTTCCGGGCCGACGACAGGTACCAGCCAGGCGTCGACAGGGTCCAGCGAGCGTCGAGGTATAACGAGGCTAGGCATGACTCCAAACTCATTCCAAAAAGGCGTAGAACAACATGCAAGACGGGCCTTCCACCTCACCAGCCGAACGCTACGTTTTCCCCGGCGGCAGGTGCGCTTTCTTCGGCGCTTACTTCGAGAAGGTGGAGTCGGGACACACCAAAGGTGAGCCGGGAGCCTTGCCAGGAGGGGGGGTAAAGTTTCACGTCCACCATCATCCAATTTTACTATATTTCCAGCAGAAAATCGCAAATCCAGCAGTGTTTGACGATCGTACACCAGTAGAGAGTCGACATCGGAGGCAAAAAATAAAACAAACCGCAAAAACACACAGAGCAATGACCGTGACAGACGGCAAGCCACGCACAATGGCGCCATCTTGTTGCGCCATCTTGTTAAGACTGCACCAGACAGCCAGCTGCTCAACCTCTTGTCTGTAAGCAGACTCATCACCGTCCTGGATGAGGCCGATGACTGTAGTGTCGTCTGCAAACTTTAGGAGCTTGACAGAGGGGTCTTTAGAGGTGCAGTCGTTGGTGTACAGGGAGAAAAGCAGAGGGGAGAGGACACATCCCTGAGGGGCACCAGTGTTGGTGGAGTAGCTGTTTGATGTGAATTTCCCCAGTCTCACTTACTGTTGCCTATCTGTCAGAAAGCTGGTGATCCACTGACAGATAGAGCTAGGAACAGAGAGCTGGGTCAGTTTGGTCTGAAGGGCTGTTGGGATGATGGTGTTGAATGCCGCACTAAAGTCCACAAATAGGATCCTCACATAAGTTCCTGTTCTGTCCAGATGTTGCAGGATGAAGTGCAATCCCATGTTGATTGCATCATCCATGGACCTGTTTGCTCGGTAAGCAAACTGGAGGGGGTCCAGTAAGGGTCCAGTGATGTCCTTCAGATAAGCCAGAACCAGTTTTTCAAACGACTTCATGACGACAGACGTTAGAGCCACAGGTCTGTAGTCGTTAAGTTCTGCTATCTTGGGTTTCTTTGGGATGGGGATGATGGTGGAGCGTTTGAAGCAGGAAGGCACTTCACACAACTCCAGGGATCTGTTGAAGATCTGTGAAAAGATGGGGGCCAGCTGGTCAGCACAGATTTTCAGACAGGCTGGTGTAACACCATCTGGGCCTGGTGCTTTTCTTCTTTTGTTCTTCTTGAAGACCTGGCGCACATCATCTTCACACATTTTGGCCAGCTGCCTTAAATGAAAGAAGCTTGATTTGACAACAGCTTTGATCTGACTGTCAAATTTAAGCTCAGGGTCCACTTTAACTCCTAGGTTTGTGATAATAGGTTTAATATAGGGTGCTAAGGAGCCCAGATCTACAGGCGGGGTCCCAGTGGTGCCTCCGAAAACCATCACTTCTGTTTTTTTATCATTAAAATTTAAAAAGTTCAGAGCCATCCAGGCCTTTATGTCGTCGAGACAATTGAGTAGTTGTCCAACAGAGTTATAATTTTTCTTTTTTAGAGGTACATAAATCTGACTGTCATCTGCATAACAGTGGAATGAAATGCCATACTTTCTAAGTATGGAACCAAGTGGAAGCAAATACAGAGAGAAAAGTAGAGGGCCGAGGACTGAGCCCTGTGGGACCCCACACAAGAGAGGACTAGAGGAGGATACAGAGTCACCTAAGCTAACACAAAAAGTCTGATCCGCTAAGTATGACCTAAACCACTCCAGTGCTATGCCACTGATGCCCACCCACTGCCTTAAACGTGAAATAAATATTTCATGATCCACTGTGTCAAATGCAGCAGTTAGATCTAAAAGCACAAGGATAACACAGTCACCAGAGTCAGTAGCTAAAAAGATATCATTAAAAACTCTTAAAAGAGCAGTTTCGGTGCTGTGCAAGGTCTTAAAACCGGACTGGAACATCTCTAGAATATTATGTTCTTCCAAAAAGGCCAATAGTTGACTGTACACAATCTTCTCCAAGATTTTTGAAAGGAAAGGCAATTTGAAAATAGGCCTGAAATTAGCAAGAACTGACGGATCAGGGCTTCAAATGACCAACAACCTCCTCTAAAGAGGAAAAAGTTACCGGCTCAAAATGATCAAAGACAGCCGAGCAGGGGACAGAGATTGAAGGGTCTGAAGCTGAAGGTACAATTTTAGACCTAATAGAAGTGACCTTATCAATAAAAAAGCAAAGAAACTTTTCACACATAACAGGGGATGCTTCCATACAAGCATTCTGCGGGGCATTTAAAAGTGAGTCAATGGTGTTAAACAACACACGAGGCTTGTGACAATTTGCCAGAATAATATCTGAGAAATGTTTTCTTTTGGCATCTTTCACAGTTTCCTGGTAATGACGCCAGAAATCCCTTAACATTTGAAGAGACACCTGCAGTTTGTCCTTCTTCCACTTGCGCTCAGCTCTACGGCACTCACGTCTGGCAGCATGAGTCATGTCATTTAACCAGGGCTCAAATTTAGTTTTAGGCTGCCTGGATTTAAATGGAGCAACAGTGTCTAAAACAGTTTGGCAGGTGGAGTGAAACCTTGAGCAAAGCTCATCTGTATGCAATACAGACTCGGGAGTGATGGAGTTCTGACTGAACGCAACCGAGAACTGAACAGCAGTGGAAGGGTTAATCATGCGACAGCGCTGGCAGCAGCGCGAGGTTTAACTGAATGACAGGCAAGAGCAGTCTCAAATAATACAGGCATATGGTCAGAAAACACTGCGCCACATATCTCTAGATTAAGAACAGGCAAACCATATGATAAAACAAGATCAAGTGTGTGTCCATGTTCTTGTGTGGGTCCAGACACAGATTGCACAAGATTAAAAGAATCAATAAGGTTTAAAAACCCCTTTGCCATTGGCTTATCAGGACAACACACATGAACATTAAAATCCCCAACAATAAGAACACGATCATATTTAGGCATGATTTCAGCCAGAAAATCTGAAAAATCATTTAAAAAGTCCTTATTGTACTTGGGGGGCCGATAGACCACCGCACACAGCACTGTGTGGGGGCGACCCACCTCAAATAAACTCAGTTCAAAGCTGCTGAAAGCGGATGACAGCAAAATCTGTTTACATTTATAATGACTCTTATATACAGTCGCTATTCCTCCTCCTCGGCCAGATGTTCGTGGGGAGTTAAAGTAGCGGCAATCTTGGTGTACAAAGTCAGTGAAAGCGCTAGACTCACCATCGCTCAACCAGGTCTCAGTTACACAGAGGAAATCCAATCCTCGGGACGTGAAAAAATCCTTTAATACAAAAGTCTTATTTGCTAGAGATCTAGCATTTACCAGCCCAAACCTGGCAGGAACCGGTGGGTCCGCGGCACTGGATGTTCGTGAAACCCGACACAGAGAGCGCAAGTTGCTGTGATTCACTCCGCACCAGCGGAGACGAGGAGAGCAGGGGCCGCGGGGCTGGAACACCTCTTCCGGGCCGACGACAGGTACCAGCCAGGCGTCGACAGGGTCCAGCGAGCGTCGAGGTATAACGAGGCTAGGCATGACTCCAAACTCATTCCAAAAAGGCGTAGAACAACATGCAAGACGGGCCTTCCACCTCACCAGCCGAACGCTACGTTTTCCCCGGCGGCAGGTGCGCTTTCTTCGGCGCTTACTTCGAGAAGGTGGAGTCGGGACACACCAAAGGTGAGCCGGGAGCCTTGCCAGGAGGGGGGGTAAAGTTTCACGTCCACCATCATCCAATTTTACTATATTTCCAGCAGAAAATCGCAAATCCAGCAGTGTTTGACGATCGTACACCAGTAGAGAGTCGACATCGGAGGCAAAAAATAAAACAAACCGCAAAAACACACACAGCAATGACCGTGACAGACGGCAAGCCACGCACAATGGCGCCATCTTGTTGCGCCATCTTGTTAAGACTGCACCAGACAGCCAGCTGCTCAACCTCTTGTCTGTAAGCAGACTCATCACCGTCCTGGATGAGGCCGATGACTGTAGTGTCGTCTGCAAACTTTAGGAGCTTGACAGAGGGGTCTTTAGAGGTGCAGTCGTTGGTGTACAGGGAGAAAAGCAGAGGGGAGAGGACACATCCCTGAGGGGCACCAGTGTTGGTGGAGTAGCTGTTTGATGTGAATTTCCCCAGTCTCACTTACTGTTGCCTATCTGTCAGAAAGCTGGTGATCCACTGACAGATAGAGCTAGGAACAGAGAGCTGGGTCAGTTTGGTCTGAAGGGCTGTTGGGATGATGGTGTTGAATGCCGCACTAAAGTCCACAAATAGGATCCTCACATAAGTTCCTGTTCTGTCCAGATGTTGCAGGATGAAGTGCAATCCCATGTTGATTGCATCATCCATGGACCTGTTTGCTCGGTAAGCAAACTGGAGGGGGTCCAGTAAGGGTCCAGTGATGTCCTTCAGATAAGCCAGAACCAGTTTTTCAAACGACTTCATGACGACAGACGTTAGAGCCACAGGTCTGTAGTCGTTAAGTTCTGCTATCTTGGGTTTCTTTGGGATGGGGATGATGGTGGAGCGTTTGAAGCAGGAAGGCACTTCACACAACTCCAGGGATCTGTTGAAGATCTGTGAAAAGATGGGGGCCAGCTGGTCAGCACAGATTTTCAGACAGGCTGGTGTAACACCATCTGGGCCTGGTGCTTTTCTTCTTTTGTTCTTCTTGAAGACCTGGCGCACATCATCTTCACAGATTTGAAGAGCAGGAGGTGTGGAGGGTGGGATTGCAGGATGTGTTAATGGTTGTGTAGGGAGATGGTCAGAATGGGTGCTGGGGGTTTCAAATCTGCAATAAAACTCATTCAGGTCGTTAGCAAGTCGTTGATTAGCCTCAGTGCAAGGGGAGTTCATTCTGGTTAGCGTTTACATCCATCCGCAAGCGCACGTGAGCTCAGCTTTACAGAAACTCGCTGATCAGATCACAGAGACAGAACAACAACACCCAGACTCTGTTTTAATCATTCTTGGGGACTTTAATAAAGCCAATCTCTCCCGTGAACTGCCAAAATACAGACAGCATGTTACATGTCCCACCAGAGACAGTAATATATTGGATCACTGCTACACCACAATAAAGGATGCATATCACTCTGTTCCACGAGCAGCTTTGGGACGTTCTGATCACTGTCTGATTCATCTTATACCATCCTACAAGCAGAAACTTAAATCTGCTAAACCTGTAGTAAGGACTGTGAAGAGATGGACCAGCGAAACAGAGCAGGATTTACAATCTTGTTTTGACATCACTGATTGGAGTGTTTTTGAAGCTGCTACCACCGATCTGGACGAACTCACAGAGACTGTAACATCCTATATTAGTTTCTGTGAGGATGTATGCATTCCTACCAGGACTTATTTAACATTCAACAATGATAAGCCATGGTTTACAGTAAAACTCAGACATATTCGTCAGGCCAAAGAGGATGCCTACAGAAATGGGGACAGGGTCTTGTATAATCAGGCCAGGAACACACTGAACAAAGAAATCAGAGCGGCTAAAAAGACCTACGCTAAAAAGTTGGAAGACCAGTTTTCTTCCAACGACTCAACTTCAGTTTGGAGAGGACTGAGGGCCATCACAAACTACAAGACACCATCCCCTTGCACTGAGGCTAATCAACAGCTTGCTAAAGACCTGAATGAGTTTTATTGTAGATTTGAAACCCCCAACATCCATTCTGACCATCTCCCTACACATCCATTAACACTTCCTGCAATCCCCCGCTCCACACCTCCTGCTCTTCAAATCTGTGAAGATGATGTGCGCCAGGTCTTCAAGAAGTACAAAAGAAGAAAAGCACCAGGCCCAGATGGCGTTACACCAGCCTGTCTGAAAATCTGTGCTGATGAGCTGGCCCCCATCTTTTCACAGATCTTCAACAGATCCCTGGAGTTGTGTGAAGTGCCTTCCTACTTCAAATGCTCCATCATAATCCCCATTCCAAAGAAACCCAAGATAACAGAATTTAACGACTACAGGCCTGTGGCTCTAACATCTGTCGTCATGAAGTCGTTTGAAAAACTGGTTCTGGGTTATCTGAAGGACATCACTGGACCCTTACTGGACCCACTGCAGTTTGCTTACCGAGCAAACAGATCCATGGATTATGCAATCAACATAGGATTGCACTTCATCCTGCAACATCTGGACAAAACAGGGACTTAAAAAAAAAGTGTGAAAGTGAAATGACATTCAGCCAAGTATGGTGACCCATACTCAGAATTTGTGCTCTGCATTTAACCCATCCGAAGTGCACACACACAGAGCAGTGAACACACACACACACACACTGTGAGCACACACCCGGAGCAGTGGGCAGCCATTTATGCTGCGGCGCCCGGGGAGCAGTTGGGGGTTCGATGCCTTGCTCAAGGGCACCTAAGTCATGGTATTGAAGGTGGAGAGAGAGCTGTTCATGTACTACCCCCACCCACAATTCCGTCCGGCCCGAGAATAGAACTCACAACCCTTTGATTGGGAGTCCAACCCTCTAACCATTAGGCCACGACTTCCCTGTGGCGAGTGGGGCGGGGCCGAGAGGCGTGGGAACGAGGAGTGAGGCCAGGTGTAGTGATTGGAGATGAGCTACACCTGCGCCCCACCGCCAGTATCGAGTCCCATGTAGGAGATGGAAGGATATAAAACTGGAGTGACGACCGTGAAGGACGAGAGAGGACCAGGCCTGGGACATTATTTTATGTGTTTGCTTTTTATTTGTGCGGGTCAGTCGCCGTGAGGGGCTGATGCGCTGTTTTGTTTATTTTTGAATTATTAAAGTATTTTGATTGTGCGCCGGTTCCCGCCTCCTCCTTCCCGATGATTAGGGAGTTTTTATCGTTACAGTGGTGCCGAAACCCGGGAGAAGGAGGGACGCGCTGCTGAAGATCCCTCGCCACTGTGGTGAATCCGCGGTGCCCTCGAGCAGGCGAGGTATGTGCCGCCAGGGACGCTCGAGGCGGTGGGCTGGAGTAGAGCGCAGTCTCGAGGGTAACCCCCCCCGGCCTGCGAGGGGCGATGGGGGTATGTGGCGAGTGGGGCGGGGCCGAGAGGCATAGGAACGAGGAGTGAGGCCAGGTGTAGTGATTGGAGATGAGCTACACCTGCGCCCCACCGCCAGTATCGAGTCCCACGCCTCTCGGCCCAGCCCCACTCGCCACATTCCCCTTGTGAGGATCCTGTTTGTGGACTTTAGTTCGGCTTTCAACACCATCATCCCAACAACCCTCCAGACCAAACTGACCCCAGCTCTCTGTTCCTAGCTCTATCTGTCAGTGGATCACCAGCTTTTTGACAGATAGGCAACAGTTAGTGAGTCTGGGGAAATTCATGTCAAACAGCTGCACCACCAACACTGGCGCCCCTCAGGGATGTGTTCTCTCCCCTCTGCTCTTCTCCCTGTACACCAAAAACTGCACCTCTAAAGACCCCTATGTCAAGCTCCTGAAGTATGCAGATGACACTACAGTCATCGGCCTCATCCAGGACGGTGATGAGACTGCTTACATACAAGAGGTTGAGCAGCTGGCTCTGTGGTGCAGTCTTAACAACCTGGAGCTGAACACGCTCAAAACAGTGGAGATGATGGTGGACTTTAGGAGAAACCCCCCTGCACTTTCCCCACTCACCATCATGAACAGCACTGTGACTGCAGTGGATTCATTCAGATTCCTGGGAACCACCATTTCTCAGGACCTGAAGTGGGACAATCACATTGACTCCATTGTGAAAAAGGCCCAACAAAGGTTGTACTTCCTTCGCCAGCTGAGGAAGTTTAACTTGCCAAAGGAGCTGCTGAAACAGTTCTACTCAGCCGTCATTGAGTCTGTACTGTGTACTTCTATAACTGTCTTGTTTGGCTCAGCAACAAAATCAGACATCAAAAGACTACAGATAACTGTTCGGACTGCTGAAAGGATTATTGGTGCTCCCCTGCCCACCCTTCAAGAACTGTATACATCAAGAGTGAGGAAAAGGGCTCATAAAATTACTCTGGATCCCTCACATCCAAGTCACCCCATTTTTGAACTTTTGCCATCTGGCCTCAGAGCCGCAAATACCAGAACAGTAAGGCACAAAAACAGTTTCTTCCCCCAGGCAATCTACCTCATGAACAGTTAAATGTTCCCCACTTATGCAAACAAAAGTGCAATATCCTTATATTTATTTGTTACTCCTCCATCCTAGTACATCCCTGCATCTTATTCAATCCTATTCCATTATCATTTATAGCACAATTGTTTATACACTTATTTATTTGCCAAAATTATTTTTTTATTTTTTATTTTTTGTCTCTGTGTTGGTGTCTCTGTGTACTGGAAGCTTATGTCACTAAAACAAATTCCTTGTATGCGCAAACATACTTGGCAATAAAGCTCTTTCTGATTCTGATTCTGATCAGCTAAAATGCTATTGAAATGTTATTGAATCCCATAGTAATAATATTTTATATGAATTAAAATGCAAATAGCTAAAAACTGAACTGATGTCTTGAAATATGCTTATTTTTTCAAAATAATATATTTGATATGCATTAAGTATCATACATATAATTTAAATATAAGTATGCCATATAAAACTATTTAAATACATATATATTACACCTGGGCTGCTGTACTACAGCAGAAGTGAAACTGGTGTGTTTCAGTCCAGATCATGTAACCAATCAAACAGTGACTCTGGGAGTGTGAGCTGAAAATCTCATTTGCATTGTCAGGGTGGAGTGATTGTGATCCTCTCAGAATAGAGCAGCTCTGTCTCCAGAGACCATGTTCAAACCCCAAGAGCTTTATTTGACTAGATTTACTGCTACTGATCGAGCTTCTGAAAAACACCTGGACAAACACTACATGCATCTTCATCTGTTAGTTGAATGATGTTGTCAGACACAAATGGAGTTTGTTGAGAAGCTTTATTGAATGTTGCAGCAAACACAGCAGATTGAAAGATCAGCCAGTGCTTTGACACTAGAGCTCTCTTTCAGTATTGAGTTGTAAATGACTACAGCTGCAGCACTAGACTCATGTGAATCCTGCCTGACACAGGACACTCAGATACGCTCATCTTCAGGAGAGAGCAGCGCTCACTGGAGAAACATCAGCACTGCGAGCGATTAACAGCGACTCTTGTGGAACGATGCCTCATGAGAAGCTTCATCATGTGTTACTCTGCAGACGTACTGCTCTCCCGCTTCCCAGCGTGCTTTGCTGAGGGTCAGGACACTACTGCGGCTGTAGCGGCCGTCCTGCTCGCTCTCTGCGCTGGTCACAACCCCCTCGGTGACCTCTGAGCCGTCCAGTGTCCAGCTCACCAGCGCCCCCTGTGGAGAGTAAGAGCTGAGCAGGCAGAGCAGTGCGGCTGAGTCTCCAGAGATCTGCAGAGAAGAGGGCGGCAGCAGAGACACTGAGGGCTTCACTGTGGGACCAGCTGCAGGAGACAAACACAACACATTCACAAACACTGAGAAAACACACTGCAGCTCCAGCAATCTTCTGCCCTGCAGCATTCACAGCATTTCAACAGGACTTTCAGCAGCAGACATGAGGAGTGCAGTCAAAGTCACAACAGTCTCATCATTCATCTTATTCAACATCACTACAGCTGATATATTTTTTTATCACTATACAAGCTACAAAACCAATATATACAATATACACATTAAAGCAAACCTCCTAAATGAAAGTAAACATACTAAGACACAGATTGCTTTAATTCCAGTAGTTGTTATATCCTAACAATGCATTTTGTGTATATGAGATATTCATCTCATCTTTTTTAGACTTTTCAGATTTCATTTTAAATACACACTGTCTGACTACAAGTTAAAATATATTACTGTTTATAATTAGAAAGTAACTTAATCAAATGATTTTTTTTAATGTACACACATTTTCTATTTATATTAAAAACACTGAATTACAAGGATGACATACTGTAAGCAATGTCAAATGTTCAAAATCATATTGATCTACAGAAAATTGCCACATAAATATTTTAACATCAAATCTAAATTTTCCATGTGTAACGCATACAGTAAATAGGTTAGCTATATATGAATAAAGAGTAGACATAAATGAAATAAAAAACTGATAAACTGATGAAACTCATAGTGAGATATGAAAGTCTAAAAAATGTTTAGACAGGATTTTTATTGTTCAGACTGAATAATTCAGTTCTACTCCATATCAAAACAATCCAAACAATGTTTTAGATTAAATATTTGCTAACACTTGATTTTGATAGTCCACTTTAGACATTCTACTAACAGTTAGTAACTTTGCACCTACATGTCAACTAAGAGTCATTAGAGTATTACTAGACGGTCTGCTTAATATCTATCTTTGTTTTCTATTTATCTATTTTTATTTATCTAACACTTTTATTTGATGGGTCCACAACATAAAGACTTTGAGAAACTTTGCAAATATGGGTCATCTTATTCTACTAACCCTAAAGCTACCCTAACAGTCTAATCTGAGAGTTTGTGGACATGTAGTTAGTAGAATGTCTAAAGTGGACCATAAAAAAAAAAAAAAAAAACTGAAAATATAAATATAATTGTGTTAATTGTTATTAAAAAAATACTGTAAACTATTATTTTTTTGTTGTTTTTTTTTTTCAAAACATTATTATTATTATTTTTAAATAGAGAACTAAATAGACAGACCACTCATCTATATATAACGACTATTCTCTATTATAGATAAGTGAGAGAGACTTACATTTCACCACAAGTTTAGTTCCTCCACCGAATGTGTACCACAGTGATACAATCTAATGAAACACTCGTACAAAAACCTCTATTCCACTCGAGTGAACACACACTCCAGCAGAGAGAGAAACACTTCAACACACTGAGAGTAGAAACACTTCAGCTGTTGACAAAAACAAACAGTTTACTTATAATTTGTTTTAAAACATAAAATGTGTCGATATGTGTGAGATAGGTAAACTGAATGCTTTTTATGAAATGTCATATTTTTAGGACATTTTTTTTCTTGTTCAAGGAAAGCACAAAAGGCATTCCTAAATATTTTGTCCAGTACAGATGTTTAGGCAGGAATATGGTGGGTTATTAAACACATCACTGCAGGAAAAGTTTAAGCAGCTACAGAAATACTTTTGACCAAGACTTTGGGATCTGTCTCTCTAGAGATCAGTATGGCTGAGATTACATGTTAAAATGTATTGTTGTAAGACCTCATCAATTAAATTTATGACTATTTGGCCTTTAAGGATTAATAATGTAACATGTAAGACAGTAACAGACTTTAAACTGCAAGAAAACACAATGCTTTAGCAAAGTTGTTTAACCCTTAAACACATGAATGTTGAACCAGTCATTAAATATCAGGAATGTCGAACTCTCCTGATATTTTAATAACAATTACAAAGGAATAAAATAAAGCATATTCTGTTACCTTTGAAAACTTGGCAGGGTTCAGTCTGAGCAGATGATTTTACCATCACTATCATCATCAGAGCACACTAGTCAACATCTGGCTCATATTCACGATCACAACCACTATAGTTTTCAGCATCTTCAAAAACAATTTGATTGCTATTCACCCCATCAAATGACCGTGACACTTATGTTTCTTCGCATATATATATATAATATATATATATATATATATATATATATATATATATATATACATACATATATATATTAATCCTCTGGTAATTTTGAGGCAAACAATAGATCATTATGACCTTAGTTGTCATTCATAACTTTGAAATATTTAACATTTTCTTTCCCGCGGAGCAGTCCTTCGACAAGATAAAGAAAGTTGACCCTGATTGGTCCTCTTGTGTGCTTTCGAAGTGCTGATTGGCTCACAGATAGAACCTTACAGAACCAAGTTAGAGTACGACTTTTTAGATAGAACCTTTTTTTCTAAATAAAAAGTCCCAAAATATATATATATATATATAAAAAATCACATAACGTAAATAAGTTGTCACAGAATGAATGTGAATAATGAAAATTTTGACGAATGTCAGATAGAATCTTATAATTCCAAGGTGACAAAATGCTTTTCAAAAGGACAGAATAAAACTTTCGGTAGCACTTTATTTTACAGTCCTGTTCCTCATGTACATACTATGTACTTATTATAGTAATTACAATAACTATGTAATAACTATGTAATAACTAGGTACTAACCCTGAACCTACCCCTAAACCTAACCCTACCCCATGTAGTTACCTTGTGTTACCAGAACTTTCTTAGATAAATACACTGTAAGTACACTATAAATACATGTTAGTACACGTACTGTAAAATAAAGTGCAACCAAACTTTCATATAAAATGCCTTCAAAAGGCTTGTAATTAAATGAAAAACAATTAATTTTTCCAGTCCCGTTAACAATAGGCATGATTAATTTCTACTTTGTTTCATTCATTCTCTTGTGACATGTTATTACATATTATAAAGAAATGTTTTTGATGAGTTTTCACCTCTGACCTCTTTTATCATGGATGGTGTTGTGGAGTTTCTCATACTGATTTTTCTGTTTTTTCATATGTAGCTCAATAAACATGATTCACAGTAAAACCTGTGGCTACAAAGAAACTGACCAAAAAGTGTATTTAGAGTCCTGGGGCCTATTTAAGACTAGTCTTGCAAGTAAGTCGTCTAATTTTTTTCTTTAAGACTGGTATTTACTTTTTAAGTCAGTTGCATAACAAGACAAAAAAGTAAGACTGGTTCCCCCTTGGCTAACTTTCCTTTACAATCTATGTTGCCATGGAAACAAATAAACTGTCAAGTGCTCTAGATTCACAAATGTGGCCCGACTTTGTCTTGCGATATGGCACATTTTAATATTTGCTTTTATGAAAGGGCAATAAGAAGAGAAAGAGTATTCAAAGACCGTTCAAACCCATTAGAAGTCCTTTCTGAAAAGGAACTGCTGGAGAAGCTAAGGTTTCCTAGACATGCAATACAAGAACTAGCAATTGACTTGGAAGAGCATTTGAGGCCTAAAACTTCAAGAAATTTCAGCATCGCTCCACTGCTACAAGTATGTCTAGCTCTACGCTTCTTTGCCACAGGATGTTTTATAAACACAGCTGCAGACTTAATTGGGGTACACAAGTCTACAGCATCAAGAATTATTCATCGGGTTGCCTATACACTGTCAGGAAGACTTCCACTTTATCCGACTGATGTCTCTACCTTGAACAAGGTGAAGGCAGATTTTTTTCAACATTGCAGGATATCCAAATGTAGTTGGAGCCATTGATGGAACACACATTAGGATTCAAGCACCTTCAACTCATGAGCCATTGTTCGTTAATTGGAAAGGCTATCACAGTATTAACGTGCAGGCTATTTGTGATGCCAAACTAAGAGTGCTCAACTGTGTTGTTCGTTGGCCAGGATCAGCCCATGACTCTAGAATTTTAGTGAATTCCCAAATTCATGATGCATTTGAAAGAGGAGAATTGCAGGGTGTGCTCGTGGGTGACTCTGGTTATCCACTAAAACCCTGGCTACTCACACCTTTCTTAAATCCAGTCAGTGTGCCTCAAGCTCAGTACAACACAGCCCATACCAAAACAAGAATTGTTATTGAAAGGTGTTTTGGAGTCCTGAAACGAAGATTTCATTGTCTGCATGCAGAGCTCAAAATGAAACCAGAAAAAGCCTGCAACATTATCTGTGCATGCGTTGTTTTGCACAACATGGCAAGGTAATAAATATGTTTTTAACTGTAATTAAAACTCCCAGCTACACATTCCCCATTGATTTTAAATCAAATGAGTAAAATATCATTTTACATTTAATAGAGATCTTGCACTCCCAGACTTGGAGGATGGCCAAATTTGTGAAGAACCCACTTTGGAGATTACTGAGGCAGGAGGGGAAGATGGATCTGGGCGTTACATTCGACAGATGATTGTAGAAAACATTTTCTCAGTTTGACTGAGAACAATGAAAGAATTTATACTTTCAAATTAAGTGGACATATTATAATTTATTCATTGAGACAATACTTACAAAATATTTGATGCATAGTATCAGTACAATCAGCTGAAATATGATATAATCTTCAAATCACTACACATTAACTTACACTAAAATTCTTCTAATCTCTTAAATATATCTAAAGATTCTGTATGTAAACAGATATGTAAATTCAAAATTAAATACTAGTACTTATTAAATAGACAATTGTTTGATTAGTTATTGGACAATGGTCGATGAGATCTATAGTTCATGTCCAAGTTTTTGTAGCTCCAACTTTAGCTTAGTTTTCTCTAATTCTAGTTTTATATTTCTTATTTTAGTTTAGTCTCCTCCAGTGTTAATGTTTTATATTGTTTTTCAAGTATATTGTTCATGGTTATCTTGCTTGGAGTATCTTTCTGTCTCACAGGTGCCATTTGGGTGCTGTCCAAATCGTCATCTTTAAAAATAAATAAAAAAAAAGAACAAGAACAACATTAGCAAAATTTGAAAAGTGACAGGCACTGTATTTTTAGTTGTACTTTTTTGCTGATAAAATGCACTACATGCTACTTCACCCTTTTGTGGTTCATTCATTTTAGACAAAAACACACACAAAACAATTACTTAGCTATGTAAACGGGGACACTGCATAGACTTCTAGTCTTTTTGTGTGTCACAGTCTATGTGAACACACAAAAAAATTGTGAAACATTGAACAGGTTAAATTGTCTTTATTGACAAAAATAATAAATATATAATCTGAAAACACTGTCCTGTAGCAACTAGCCTAGTGATTGCACAGCACGTGATTTCCCCTAACCTGTGTCCACTTATTGTATTTTATAATATTTGTATTTTGTCGTAACCGTTTTAAGCAATAAAGTAGTATACTCGATGCTAGTGCTGAATAAGTCTTGAATAAGTCCGCTTTGCGTTGTGCCTTCAGCCGTGACTCACAATAAGGCTACAGCACATATATTTCAGTGATCATTTCCGTTGTCCTTTTCAATTTAGGAGATGGTCCTCCCCCCGTTGCTGGGTTTTTTCGCTTAAAAATTTCCTTTTTTGCCGCTTGAACCATATTTTTAAACCGTTTTTGAACATCTTTGATGGATCGGTTGACAGATGGGTTGACACTGTTAACTCTTTCCGTAATTGTTGTCCAAGCTTTGTGTTTTTTGCTATTGCCGTTGTAATCGTTAAATTTGTTCATTAACGTCGATTTAGCAGCATTGTATTCCTCTAATATACAAATATTTTCCGCAAAAAAACTGTGATGAGCGCTAACTGTCGGTCATTTTGTTTAAGTTGTTTAGCGTCTTATTTTTCCCACAAATCACTGCGATTTAGACTGTCTTAATAAAGATAGGTGTAAGCTTATTTTATGCAATGGTCTTTCTTCAGTGACTTTAGTTAGTCAGACTATTTCTTAGACACAGTCTTAAGATAATGACTATGTTTATGCAACCGGCCCCTGATAATCTTTATATATGACCTTTTTAAGGAAATTGGCAGCAATTTAGGAAACACACACAGTCATTTTCAGACCTTCTTAATGTTTGTGAATTAAACAGAAATGTTAAAAATTACAGTGTCTCATAGTATTGAGTGTACAACAATCATTAATCTTTGTTTGAAACTTTTGAAGTGATTGGATGCCAATCTGTTGAATTACAGTAACTGGGGCAGCTGAATCTTCTGTTTCTCTATGGTGGAAGACATGTTGAGATCACATGACCAGCTGAATGTTGTTCACCTTTATCTCATTATATCCTCTATTATCAGACACTACTGCTGTCTGCAGAATAAATAAGTGAGAGCTACTGTATCCCTGTGAAGAGGACATTTGGTAACACTTTATTTTAAAGGGGGGAAATACTGAAATGCTCATTTTCACTCAATATCCTGTTAATCTTGAGTAGTACTGCATCCTTCATAACTCCAAAAAGTCTTTAGTTTTATTATATTCATAAGAGAAAGATAGTCTGTACCGATTTTTCCCGGAAAAACACGACCGACTGGAGGCGTGACGTGTGGGCGGAGCTAAAGAATCACGAGCGCCAGTAGGATTTTGCATTGAGAGCGTTTGGAAGCTGACATTACCTTGAGGAAAAAACCATCATCCAAAACAAACCATGGCTAACAGTCAGATTCAGCATATATTTATGATCCAGAATCAGATCCAGAGGCTGAAACTGAACGAGATCAGCAGCAGCAGCAACAACTCGCTCCAAGCGGGGCTCGAACCCGGGTCTCCGATGGGAGGCGGACGCACTAACAAGGAGGCAGAGATATTTGAAGCAGTTTTACTCACCGCCTGCGATTCCAACACACGATCGTGACCCTTTTTCGTTGGGATTGCATCATCCTTAAGAAATAAACGATACACAAATGCGTCGTCAAACTGGGCCTTGTTTGTAAAGCAAGCATTTTCGAAATGCAGGGAACAAACACTTGCACAACTCCGTTGATGCTCTGTAAAAATAAACTCCATCCACTGGTCCCTTAATGCTGTTTTTTCTTTGGTAATCTGTGCAGGGTTGTCTTGCCCTGGCAACCAAAAACACACTCCTTTTGTGACATTTCGCGACGCTCTCGCTCTGCCTCTGATCAGTGTTTGTCTGTGCTCAGCCTCTCAGTGCTCTGCTATACGGGAGCGTGCGCTCTTCCGTGAGAAATGCCCTTAGGACCCATATAAGGAAATTCCGCTCCATCTAACGTCACAGAGCCATACTCGAAAAAAACTTTCTGAAACTTGTGACAAACCGGAAGGAGTATTTTTGGAACAGAAATACTCCTTCAAACGTACAACTTAATTTGTGAAACTTTGTTCATGTTTAGCATGGGAATCCAACTCTTTAACAGTGTAAAAAACTCAGTATGCATGAAATAGCATTTCACCCCCCCTTTAAGGTGTCCTTGTGAGACATGTTACATTATGCATAATTAAATGCAAGTAACCCCTAAATCAAACCCTAATCCTATCCCTAACCATATAGTTAGCACATGTACTGTAGATAATTAATATTACATGGTACTTAAATATATAATTACACTGTAACAAAGACACCTTTAAAAAAGGTCTAAACGGATATTTCTGTATATGTGTTGGTTAGTAGCTCAAGCTGTTGTAAATTCTGCCCAATTCTTTGCATCGTCAGAACATGCTGCAGTGCTCTGAGAGTGTTTATAGTGCTGTTAGTTTGATACAGTATTATCATCCACCCTTGCTTGTTAACTCAGCACATGGAATGAACAATACACATGGGCTGTTTTGGGTTTCACTTTATTTTGATTGTCCCATTAATACATTCTGTTGACTACATAAGTAACCGTTGCACCTACATACTGTATATACTGACTCTTATTATAGTGTGTTAGTGGACTGGTAGAGTTATGGGTTAGAATCAGAGGTGTAGTGGTAAAAAAAGAGGTGGGTAAACTATAAATTCTGAATGACCATATCGTGGTATGTGTATCCGGATGACATCGCTATAGGCTATCATTTGATATTACTACCAAGGGTATCATTGGTTGTTCCCTCATATAGGTCACACAATCACTATTCAGTTCATACATTAATCTAAGTTCTTGTTAAAGAGACTCAAGAAGAAATAATAAGGTTGAAATCTATAAAGTTTACTAAATGATAAAACAGAGAGAATTTTTTTTTAAAAAGAGGAAGAGAGGGAGGCTTATATCCAGGGGTTCCAATGCAATGCACTTGTACGTAATGATTAGGGATTTGGGATTATTTTCATAGTCGATTAATCTGTTGAATATTTTCTCAATTAATCTGTTAGTTGTTTGTTTCATAATACGTCAGAAAAATGTGGTTCAGTGTTTCCCCAAATGCCCAGTAATGGTCCTCAAATGTCTTGTTTTTTTTCCACAACTCAAAGATATTCTGTTGACTGTCACAGAGGAGAGAAGACACTAGAACATATTCACATTTAACAAGCTGGAATCAAATATTTTTTTTTTTTTACTTTTGTCTTTCATATATTTTATCAATGACACAGACAGCTTCATTGCAGAAGGAAATCCTTTTGATCACGTGGTTCACGTGAGATGACTGACAGCTTTACAAACTAATGATATTGCACTGATGTCATAGCTGACGCAAATCAATAAGAGGAGAGTAATCGCTAGCTCTGTTAGCTGTTTAGCTCTTCAGATCGCATAAATCAGTGTAAAATGAATAGAAATGTTATTCTGTATGACGAAAGATTTTACAAACATGTCATACAATTATTATCTCTTCAAATGTGCGTACCATTGGACTACCCAGCAAACACAGAACGTTGTGAGGACGTCGCCAGTTAGTCGTCATTTGGTCAGCGCGACATTACTTTATGGCAACGGTTGTGAGGACGCAGGCCCGTCGTCAAGGGGGGGCATTGGGGGGCAGTGCCCCCCCAAATGACTTTTTGTGCCCCCCTAAAGTTAACGCACAGAACAATTAACCAAACTTGCATTACTGTGCATTCACACCGCCGGCGTCGAGAGCGTCAAAGTGGCCGGAAGTCATTCATTTTCAATGTAAACCAGAGAGGAGCTGCGCGGCGCGACTTGGCCTTTGAGAGCGTCGAGCAGAGTTTAAATCAAGGCAGCTTTATGGTAATGAGCTATGACGCGGTTGGGCAGCAATCAATCGGAACGTAGAAGTCAACCGCTTGAGAGGATTCCAGAGGACGCAGCTCCGATCACATTAGTTCCCAAGCAAAATAGAGGACAGGTTGATTATTTCTGTTTCGCGTTTGCAGTAATCTATGATGTGTCCCTGTTTGCGTACAGGGACATAAAAAAATAATTAAAAGTGATACGTGTACCAAGGTGTCTGAGATCGTTCATTTTAAGTAAAGGATCTTAAAATTTCGTCCACAACAACATTTAATGAGATCAATTTATAACGTTAACCTCCTTGTGGTTAGTCCGCATAAGATCAGCAAGTCTGTTTGCTTTGCGGCAACTTTTAATACAAAATAAAAATTCAGTCTATGTGACTACGTCAGACCATCTGAGCGCTCACGATTCTTTCTGCAGCGTCGTGAACAGAACAGCAAGGGCGATTATTCACGCTCCCGACGCCGCCGGTGTAAACGCGCAATTAAACGTATAATATTGAATTAGATCATTGCCCTAATAACGTTGTTTCGGCAGAACTTGGCTCACATGAACAGTAATCACTACAACGGTAACACTAGAAATGCATAACACATTACCTTCAGAAATGATTCAGACGATTCATTATTCAACGCATTATTACACAGAACATAATTTTAAATATAATTATATTCATAAATGACTGTTAAAACATCCCAAAACAGCACCCAAACCTTGCAAAGACCTACCTCATTAATTATTCAAATACAACAGCCAATGGCAAGTCTCCAGCAGCAGACCTTTCAATATGTTATTTTTGTGTTAGTAGTTTTATTAATTCAAATTACAATATGCAGTTTGTGTGTAAGTATATGTATATGTATATATAAATCATGCAATTCATTTAGTTAAGCATAAAGTATTGTATTGTTTATACGCAATTCCTTTGCGCAGCTGAGCTGCGCGTTGCATGTGATCTCAGAATAATTTTTTGGCGGTTTTGGAAATGTTAAGAGACAATAAACATAGACGTTGAGATCAAACGGTGAAGTATTTTATTTGAATAATTGAACAAAACAAGACTTTTGTGGTCTATTTTAGTTATAGCCTAATATTGGTTTATGTTATGGTCTGTCTCAGATCATTAAAAAAAGTGTGCCCCCCTATGAAAATTAAATGCCCCCCCATTTGGTTTGTTCTGGCGACGGCCCTGTGAGGACGTAGTGGTAAAGTTCCATTTTTTGAAATCTTGGCTAACTTCCCAGAAACGTCGTGGGCACGTACTCAAAAGACGTTGCTAGTTAGTCTCATTGGGGACATTGTAGCGACGTGGTCAGCTGGTCTTCAGATAACTTTTAATATTATTGCACTAGATGTATTATTATTATTATTAAGATACCATTTGAACAGCATATTCTTTGGGAAATATAAAAAAAATTAATCAAGCATGTTAAAATAATATATATATATATATATATATATATATATATATATATATATATATATATATATATATATATATATATATATATATATATATGCCATCAGTTTAAGAACAATAAAATAAAATAAACAATTTACTTAGCAAATGGTGATAATGTCTGTTAATGAAAGAGAGTACGGGACAAATGAACATTTAAACCTTAAACTAGCAGCGCACGTCATTTTCTGAGTGAAGTGCGCGACGTGCGCGTGCCCTTTCTGAGTGAAGTGCGCGAAGTGCGCGTGCCCGTCATTTTGTAACGGTCAACTTCCAACTTCCAGCGGACGGACACGGAGGAAAGGTAAGTCCTATAAATCTACTTTTATTCATAGATTTTAACTGATATAACGTTAAATGCCATCAAAGAGGAGTAGTGTTTTGTATTTTTGTAGGTTTTTTTCTTTCAATTTAATAAATAAATGCTCTGTTTGGTTAATTAGCTCAAAAGCAGTCTCAGAGTTGGTCTAAGGTAACGTTAACTGTTAAAATCGAATATAACCTTACCTGTTTTAAATTATTTGAAATTTAACACTATAAACTATACAGTATTCACTTTCTAATTATTCAATTTTTAACCGTAGTAACGTTAATTAGTTTGTTTGAATGCCTGCCGCTCGAGCTTGATGATGCTCATGCTAGCCATTCTGTGAACTTGAATATAAACCGCTGTATAAAGTTTAACGTTAATTAGACCGAGGCTGCCGAAATCATGTTCAGTGTAACGTTATGTGGGATTAATAATTTCCCCTTTTCTCCCTCAAGTGGCAGGCTTGTAAATTCTGTCATCTGTTCATTATTGGTGTTGATGGTGTTTTTCACATGCATGCTTTTTAATGCTAGTTTAATTCTCAAATTGATCTGATACTTTCGTTTCACAAAAAGTAAACAAATTGTTCACTTTTTTTAGGTCTTTACCATAGACTGTATAAAAACAGGTCCTTACTGCCACCAGTTGAGGTCAATGATTCAGTGAGTTCCTTATAAGGAAATATATTTGTTACCACCTAGTAATTTAAATGTATTATTTATTGCTTTAAAATGAACACATATATTTATCATCAGGGGAAGAGACAGTCTGGGCAGCAGCAACAAGACAACTATTACAAGTAGAGATGGGTTTCAAGAACTGGTACTAATTTGGTTCCTGATTTGGTACTGAAAACATTTACATAAGGTACAGGATCAATAGTGCTGCTATCAGTATTCTTGTAACATTGATTCATTACCCTTTAGACACAACCACATATCCTCCAAATCATCTCCGAGTGGATGGCAGCAAGGATCCAGGATCAAGAGATCATTCTTCATGGAGACTGTTCCACAGGAAGCAGTTTCTCCTGGGTGAAAAACTAAACCTGGTTGTTTCAGCATCACTCAGGCAAGACTAAATACTTTTAAATTGATTTCAGTTGGTTATGTGTTTCAGGTCATCCTGACCATTCTGCTGTGCTGGATGTAAGGCCGTGCTGGAACTACATTTCTCGTGGTTGAAAGATTTGTGGAGCGGTATCCAGACATATAACGCCCTATCACACGGGGCATCAACGCCTCTCGTTTACTTTTAAATGAAGTGACATCAAGCATGGTGAAATTAATTCTAGAAATTAATTCTAAATAGAAGTTGAAGTCTTTTCAAGCGCCAATGCAGCCGTCCTCCAGTCAGAACATCTTATGCAAATACCCTAGCGCAGACGCAAGCCAATCAAGTGCATGCAATACCAGAAAACTAATGTGATTGGCTGTCACTATGAGAAGAGACAGTAATTCTGATCCGATATCAGTGTGGTTTTTTTTTTTTTTTTTTAATCAATGTAGAATTTTCTATACTTCTGTGTAGGGATGTCAATTTTCAATCATTTCCATGATTGATCGTCGTTTAAATTAACGATCAAATAATCGATTAATCGTTAACCTAGGGCTGTGACGGTTGCTGTGACAACCGCGTCACCGCCGACCACCGCGGTTGTGTACTGCCACCGGCGGTAGTGCATGTGACGTCACACACTCTATAGCAAGCATAATACAACATTTTGTATATAAGTGTAATAACTGTAATAGTTGCAAATTCTAAGTCTATGGTAATAAAACAAATTACCTCAGATACAGCGTTTCCTTTAGATTGAGATATTTGAGCGCAGGAAAATAGTTTATGCATTCAGCAAATAAATTTAGTGTTGAGCCTTCATGTCACCCATCCGTGTTTGCACAAGTTCTCATGATCGCAAACGCTGGCTGGTCAGGTTTGGTGAGGCTTTCTCCAAACTGGCCAAATACAAACAAGACAGCGATAAATAAAAATGGTAACAAGAAATATGGCAACAATTTCTATTTCAAAGAGAGTGCATGCAGATGAGGAGTTACTTAGCTTGCTTGGTGGCGGAAAAGTAAACCGGACGCAACACCACCGCGTTGCAACTGGTTTAGTCTGTCTAGTGTCGATACAGGATATTTGAACTCTGTGTCAGTACCTCACAGACCGAACGGGGATTTATCATGTCGTGTTGTGCTGCATCCAGTATAGCATCACTGACTATGAGTATTTTGTCACGCTGCGCGCTCGCGTCCGTTAGACAGGGTGTATTTAATTTTCTTATTTAGGCGTTTTTCTTGTTCAGCTGCATTATTTTTTTTTAATATTTATTTTAGTGTTTTGCAGGCGGCGTTCACTGACAGAAGTTCTCAAATAAACACGAACTGACGATGTGGTAGATGAGTGAGACAGTGCTGGGCTGATTTCATAGACATGTGCTTACATATATCCTGTATATAATATATATAAAATATATTACATGCATGCACAGTTTAAGTCAGCTTTAATCACCTTTTTTTGGTAATTCCATGAATTAACTGACCACGACACTGCTTGCACATAGTTTATTACGCAGTTTGAAATGAAAGGATACGCATAATGGAAGCGCGCTCCGGCAGGACCGTTTCCGTGTTCCCTTAACTTGCACCTGATAATAAAGTGAAGAGGAGCGCGTGTCTGAAACGTCTCCTGTTCAGTCATTCTGCGACAGAATAAATTCACTTCTTGTCATGAGAAAAAGTGACAGAAGCAGCAGTTTTGAGTGGGTGGCCATCCACGCCCCTACGTTAAATATTTTGAATACCTTAAACTGAAAAAAATGATCGCCTTCGTTAATTAGCACATTTTGAGAATAATATATTTATACATTAATTATATATATATATATATATATATATATATATATATATATATATATATATATATATTAGGGGTGTAACGATACGCGTATTCATATTGAACCATTCGGTACGAGGCTTTCGGTTCGGTACGCGGTATGCATTATGTACCGAACGGTTCGTTGGACTAATTAATTTATATTTGGAAAAAAAAAAGAAAGTGAAATATAATGATAATGCGTTCAACAAGGTAGCCCAATAACCCAAACGACTTAACAGGCAACGCCCCTGACACCCCCGAAGAAGAAAAAAACATCAACTTATATGTTTATGTTAGGCTACTCAGTCAGGCGCTCGCTCACTCAGTACGCGCTGAGTGAGTGAGCAGTTCATGCACGGTACGCAGTGGCCAATGCGTTTGACAGACCAGTAATAGAAGATCCTCCAATAACCAACAGGTCTGGTGTTTGGGTGCACTTTGGATTCCCTGTAAGCTATAATGGTGATGGCAAGACAGTGGTAGATAAAAAAAAAAAAAACGGTATGTTGCATCTACATGACAATAGGGTACACCAGCGGGAATATATATAAAAAAAAAAAAAAACACCAGCGGGAATACTTAAAACATGTCAACTCATTTACGCCGACATCACCTTAGTGTGTCAGTATCTGGGAAAAGATGAAAAAAAAGGAGAAACATACACATAACAAACTATCCCCGCAGCATTTAGACAGACATTTCCAATGGATTCAAACAGGGCAAAAGACATCACTGCAGCGATTGGTAGGCTTCATTTACGTTATAGCCGCGGATATGAGACCTTACTCTTTACCATTCATTCTATCATCACCATTATAGCTTACAGGGAATCCAAAGTGCACCCAAACACCAGACCTGTTGGTTATTGGAGGATCTTCTATTTCTGGTCTGTTAAATGCATTAGACATTTTGCAACGAGCCTTCAGCGCGTGCTGAGTGAGCGAGCGCCTTAGGGGCCGTTCACATAACGTGCCTAAAAACGCGTGGAAAACGCTAGGCGCGTCTTTCTCCTCCGTTCCAAAGCGCTCGGGCAGAAGCGCCCGTGAGGCGTCTGCCTTTGCTAAGCAACCATGACGTGCTCTCTCCACGAAGACGCGGAAATTTCAGCAAAGGATAAATGGATTTGCAGCTCTAAAAATCGCTTGCAGTAGGCTAGCTCTGCTACTAAATATATTTCAAAATTGCAATCCATATACAACTATGATCAGCTGTTCCTTCATCTTGGCTGAGCTTTCAACGTTGTTACGGGAAAGGATGAAGCTGATTGTGATTGTTTAGTTCTTGGCACATGACCCGTGGTGCGCTTGCGGCATTCTGAAAAGTTGAGATGTTTTTAATTTTTGCTGTATCTAAAACGTACCGAACCAAACCGTGACATCACTGTATCGTATAGAACCGAACCGTGAATTTTGTGAACCGTTACACCCCTAATATATATATATATATATATTAGTGCTGTCAAAATTAGCGCGTTAACGCATTCGATTAATTTGAAATATTTAACGCGTTAAAAAAAATTAACGCAATTAACGCGGTTGCAGTTTTTTTTATTTTCAGTTGTGGCCTATGTGTGTTCAACGTGCAAAGAAATATGGATAAGACCAAGGAAGGACTTTTAGACGGAAAGTTTCAGTATAAAACTCTGCCGGATTACTCTTCAGTCTGCCACAAGAAACATTACTCTTCATTCAGTCTGCCACAAGAAACAGCAACATTAAAATCATGAACTCAAATGTCATTGTTTAAAAAAAAAATAAAAAAAACAATGACTGTAACAGTGCGTAAATCAGACCTTTCTGTAACGCTAACGTTAATAAGCTTAAACGAAAATAACAAATAATTGTGTAGCGGAGTATTTTTTTGTACACAGTGCCGCGAACTGTCAATCACTCCTGTACGCGTGCGTCACTGTCCTCCTCGCAGCTGCAGCAACTTGCGCTCTCTCTCTTCATCAAGCTTTAAAACAAAAAGATCATATTGTTTTTGTGCATAGGCTATAGATTAATTAGATAAATGAATATCTAAATTTGTGCCTTGCCGTCTAAGGTATTTTTTTAGAACTTAGAAAAAAGATGCTGCAGCCAATGAACAGCCAGCGGGGGCTGCAGGACGACTCAACCTCCGCAGACAGTTTTTAATGTTTATCAGACAATAAATACTCAAGATTTTGCTTTAGTATAACTCACAACGAGTTTCACACACCTTCTCCGGCCACGTTGACTTGTTGACACTTAACAGTGGGAAAAGCGACACATGCGCTATTCATTTGTATAACTTAAGGGTGAATGGGTAACGTAGTTTCTGCTCTGGGTGGGATGAATTAGGAAGCTTGCATTGTGAAGGGCGCTCTGAAAATCGGCAGTGCAGGTAAAAGATTAAAACCTCTATTAAAACAGATGTCCAAATGAGCGTACCGGTACGCTACAAGCACGTTCTGGGCGCACTGAGAGGTGGCGGTACGCTCAAGAGCTATATTTGGAAGTGGCGGTACTGAGTACTGGTGCATACTGGCCCACTTAAAGCACTGGCAATGACTATACTTTGGAATTTTTTTGCAGTCCACTTAGAATTCAACATGGAAATCATTTTTGTTTTTTATTGGCATTGATTTTTTTGAAATTCAAATGGTACTTACATGCCTGTGTTTTTATTTCTGTAATAAATATGGCTTTCAAGCCAACAGTTAATTTGGAGGAAATTGATGGTTTATTGCAGGTATGTTGTTTACATGAGAAAATCAAGTCACAAGTTAAACAAAAATTCCAATAAACAATCATATTTTGAATTTAAATAGTTTCTTTGTCTTGAGTTTACATTAATTATTTACATTTTACATTTACATATCCAAAAAGTTTCAGTCTTTTAATTGCGATTAATCGCGATTAATTTTTAAAAAATGTGCGATTAATTAGTTAATTTTTTTTAATCGATTGACAGCACTAATATATATATATATATATATATATATATATATAATATATTATTATTATTTTTTTTTTTTATCAACACCGCGCCACCGGCGGTTGTTGGTCCATGACTACCGCGGTGGTAAAAATCAGCCACCGTCACAGCCAAACGTTAATATATATATATATATATCTATATATATATATATAATTACAGTAAAGACCAAAAGTTTGGACACACCTTCTCATTCAAAGAGTTTTCTTCATTTTCATGACTATGAAAATTGTAGAGTCACACTGAAGGCATCAAGGGCTATTTGACCAAAAAGGAGAGTGATGACCTGGCCTCCACAGTCACCGGACCTGAACCCAATCGAGATGGTTTAGGGGTGAGCTGGACCGCAGACAGAAGGCAAAAGGGCCAACAAGTGCTAAGCATCTCTCGGGGAACTCCTTCAAGACTGTTGGAAGACCATTTCAGGTGACTTCCTCTTGAAGCTCATCAAGAGAATGCCAAGAGTGTGCAAAGCAGTAATCAAAGCAAAAGGTGGCTACTTTGAAGAACCTAGAATATGACATGTTTTCAGTTGTTTCACACTTTTTTGTTATTTATATAATTCCATATATAATTCCACACGTGTTAATTCATAGTTTTGATGCCTTCAGTGTGAATCTACAATTTTCATAGTCATGAACATAAAGAAAACTCTTTGAATGAGAAGGTGTGTCCAAACTTTTGGTCTATACTATATATATATATATATATATATATATATATATATATATATATATATATATGTATGTATGTGTGTGTATATATATATATATATATATATATACATATATATATATATATATATATATATATATATATATATACATACACGTCCTTCTCATTATTTTCCATAATGTAATGATAAAAATTAAACTTTCATATATTTTAGATTCATTGCACACCAACTGAAATATTTCAGGTCTTTTATTGTTTTAATACTGATGATTTTGGCATACAGCTCATGAAAACCCAAAATACCTGTCTCAAAATATTAGCATATTTCATCCGACCAATAAAAGAAAAGTGTTTTTAATACAAAAAAGTCAACCTTCAAATAATTATGTTCAGTTATTCACTCAATACTTGGTCGGGAATCCTTTTGCAGAAATGACTGCTTCTATGCGGCGTGGCATGGAGGCAATCAGCCTGTGGCACTGCTGAGGTGTTATGGAGGCCCAGGATGCTTCGATAGCGGCTTTAAGCTCATCCAGAGTGTTGGGTCTTGCGTCTCTCAACTTTCTCTTCACAATATCCCACAGATTCTCTATGGGGTTCAGGTCAGGACAGTTGGCAAGCCAATTGAGCACAGTAATACCATGGTCAGTAAACCATTTACTAGTGGTTTTGGCACTGCGAGCAGGTGCCAGGTCGTGCTGAAAAACGAAATCTTCATCTCCATAAAGCTTTTCAGCAGATGGAAGCATGAAGTGCTCCGAAATCTCCTGATAGCTAGCTGCATTGACCATGCCCTTGATAAAACACAGTGGACCAACACCAGCAGCTGACATGGCACCCCAGACCATCACTGACTGTGGGTACTTAACACTGGACTTCAGGTATTTTGGCATTTCCTTCTCCCCAGTCTTTCTCCAGATTCTGACACCTTGATTTCCGAATGACATGCAAAATTTGTCCAAAAGTCCAGTGCTACTTCTCTGTAGCCCAGGTCAGGCGCTTCTGCCACTGTTTCTGACCTGGGGAATGCGGCACCTGTAGCCCATTTCCTGCACACGCCTGTGCACGGTGGCTCTGGATGTTTCTACTCCAGACTCAGTCAACTGCTTCCGCAGGTCCCCCAAGGTCTGGAATCTGTCCTTCTCCACAATCTTCCTCTGGGTCCGGTTACCTCTTCTCATCGTGCAGCGTTTTTGGCCACACTTTTTCCTTCCACAGATTTCCCACTGAAGTGCCTTGATACAGCACTCTGGGAACAGCATATTCGTTCAGAAATGTATTTCTGTGTCTTACCCTCTCGCTTGAGGGTGTCAATGATGGCCTTCTGGACAGCAGTCAGGTCAGCAGTCTTACCCATGATTGCGGTTTTGAGTAATGAACCAGGCTGGGAGTTATTAAAAGCCTCCGGAATCTTTTTCAGGTGTTTAAAGTTAATTAGTTGATCCAGATGATTAGGTTAATAGCTTGTTTAGAGAACCTTTTCATGATATGCTAATTTTTTGAGATAGGAATTTTGGGTTTTCATGAGCTGTATGCCAAAATCATCAGTATTAAAACAATAAAAGACCTGAAATATTTCAGTTGGTGTGCAATGAATCTAAAATATATGAAAGTTTATTTTTTATCATTACATTATGGAAAATAATGAACTTCATCACAATATGCTAATTTTTTGAGAAGGACCTGTAGATATAGATATATAGATGGTATCATCGAGCGCACGCGCCTGGACCTAAGTTAACTTCCGGTCTGTGTTGTGTATATCAGTCTGGCTGCGGTACCTCCTACAAACGCAGTTAAAGTCAATGTGATGAGTAGACTGAAGTTGGGCTCAGGTGGTAGTGCTGCGGGATGTGTTTCCCATACATTTATTTATTTTTGGAGACTCGCCACAATTTTAAAACTGATCGATTTTCAAAAAGGCTTCGTTGAATAAACATGAGTAATGTTACATACTGCACGTTTAATAATTTCTTACATTTATGTTTAAATATCAAAACGAGGCACAGGTGTTTTTATATCACTGTATTTCTGAAGGAGGACTTGCATGTATATGTATGTATATATATGTATATGTGTGTGTGTGTGTGTGTGTGTGATAAAAATACATTTCTTTTAAATGTATAGCACAGTAATGAAGGCAGCAACATGTGGTAGATGGGACAGAACAAGAATCTTTCATTGTGCTAATGTATTACAATACGAAAGGGTATGGCTCCTATACAGCGTGCAGCGCGTAAAACAACCAGTGCGCAGAATGATGCACTTGAAGCAACACAGAGTCACAGCGTGTAGCATTACTCATAGAAATGTTCAAAACATCAAAGGAAGAGATATTGTTGTGTATAATATGTGTGCAATATTTTGAGCCTTTTCTTTTAACAGTTTTAAATATCAGTTATTGTGCGCTCTTGAAGAGAGTTTCATTGTTTTGACTGTAGTAACTAGGGCTGGGACGATATGCTAATCTGCCAATTCAATACTATCCCGATACTTGTGTGCCGATTCAATATATATTTATAATTTTATATATATATAATTTAGCATTGTGATTCTAGTTATATAATAATTGCAATTCGTGACTTATCCAAATTGTCTATAAAATGATGTTTGTTTCTGTAGATTTGAGGGAAAGATTAAAAACAAGGAGGTCTGGGAATGACTGAAGGGATCTGACAGCAGTGAGGGAAGGAAGTTATCACCAGAATGTAAGTTCTTTGAGAATGTGTGCATTATTTATTACAAGTTGAGTTCTCATTTAAATGTGGTAATGTACACAGCTGGTCAAAAGTTTTAAATATATTTTAAAAGTTTAATTTATTTCTATAATGCACAGCTATATTTTCAGCATTAATTTCTCCAGTCTTCAGTGTCACATATAATCTTCACAAATCATTCTAATATGATGATTTATTGTTCAATAAATTTTTCTGATTATTATCAGTGTTGAAAACAGTTGTGCTGCCTAAACTTTTTGTCTACACTACAGTTATATCTATTTTATTTTTATTTTTTTTTGGGGGGGGGCTAATAGCAAGAATTCATAAAATTGAATACCACTGTTAGAGTTCAATGTTTTGAACTTTGTGTTTTATAACATAATCATGAAAAAAAAATTCAACTTTCCAGAAATGCTAAATTTCTTCCCCATCATTTCTAATATGGGGTGCGCTTCCCTAAAACCAACTTTGGTCAAAAAGTTCCTTCGTTACCAATAGAGTTCAGTGGAACTAACAACCGTAGTAAGCTAACTGCAGATGTGATTTACATCATGTATGTCATGAGCAGATGTACACTTGATCATAGTGGCAATAATGCGATTAGGTGCATGTAAATGCACTGATTTGTGATAATCAGCAATGTTTCCTGATCAGCAAATCAGTATATGAAAAAGATCATGTGACACTGAAGACTGGAGTAAAGTTACTGAAAAATTCCACTTTGCCTCATAATTATTTCAATGAATATGTTGAAGTATATTTAAAAAAAAAAAAAAAGAGTATGAAAACGTATTTCTTTTTTTTTTTTTTTTTTTTTTTGTACAATTTTTTTTTTATCAAATTAATTTAGCCTTGGTGAGCAGAAGAGACTTCTCTTGAAAACCATAAAGAAAAGATTCCAGATTTTTGACTGGTTGTGAACATACATGAGCAACATTAACAAGATGATCCTCCCTTTCAGCTCAGAGAAGGATGTTGACAGTGCAGGCCCAGGATGAAGAAGAGGAGGAAGAACACATTTAACAATTTTCTCATAAACTTGCCATGTGTTATAATAAAAACAATGAACATGACTACAATAATATGCTAAATGTTATTAAAAGATTCCAGTTTGCAAGAAGTCTGAGTGTCTGACTCTACACTAGAGGAACTCTTTTCTGAAGAAGATCAGGTGCTGAGAAGGAGCCTTGTTCTACAGCAAAACACTGCATCAAGCCTCCTGTCCTTCCCTCAGAAGAGCCTGTTGTCTGCTGCTGGGGTAAGAAACACACTCTTCCTCTTCTCTATCAGCTGTCCTGCACCTAACTCTGCCTCCTCAGCACTGTCTGAAAGAGTCGTCTCCACAGTCAGTAATCACAGATCACAGAAGTCAGTATGCTCATTTTCTTAAAAACCTTAGTTTTTTCGGGTGGGACAAATAATCCAGGAGAGATGCTAGAAATCTCTATATTGTTCATTTTTCATATTTTTATGCTTTATGAATGTTTTTTTTCTGAGAAGCTCAAGAATTATGGTTCTTTGGTAATTGTTATATTGTTAAGGTTTATCCTCTGATAGTGAGCACAGAGCCCTGATCATGACATGCAAGAAAAAGAAAGAAATCATGTCCATGATTTACTAATTTGTTCCCTTGATGTACTAAAACGTGCATGATTACTTGTACATTTCATTGATTTGCTAAATCGTATGCACAATTTACTAATTTGTTCTCTTGATGTATAAATAGTGTACACGTTTTAGCAAATCGAGGGAATGAAATAGAAAATCGTGCGCATGAATTAGCCTAAATTTTTTTCTGCATGTCGTGTAATTAAAGCACATCACCACTAGACATTTATACCAGGAGCCTCATATACGACGCTCACAGTTTTACTTTGTGTAGTATCTCTGTGCAGTATCTGCTGAATTGTTTCATATCTATTTATCATGTATTTTTTGTTGCACTAAATTATGTAGAGTTGTATCAATAAGTTTACTGATAATTATTTATAATTTTCACTGATAACGTCATTAACTATCTCCCCATCCTTAAGACAAACATTTTCTATTGTTTATATTGTGTAATCTATGAATTGATGTGTTTAGTTTTCTGTGCTCATAACTTTTTTATACCAACATTTTGCATGGTTAAAGAACAGGTGCAATGTTCAAAATGTTTTGGCTTAGTATTTGTAGAAAGTAGTGCGGAATAAATATTGATTTGTGAATGCAGTGTGTTTTTGTCTATTTTATATTAGAATGTAATGTTTTTTGTATTTGTTTGCATTGCATGTATGTAATAATTTATTAACTTTGAATCCCCTATAATTAGATTACAATTAGATTTCATAAGGTTTATTTTTTGCACCAGAGATGGATTGAGTTTATTAGTTCTTTATGCATTTCAAGGTAATGGTGAGGTGAAAATACGAATTGCCAATATGATCCTGTAATGTCACGTCCTCATAACGTGCCAGTTTGGTCGTTAGGACATACTCATCACGTTCCAGCGACGGTCCACTATAACGTTGCCACGACGGACATGGGAATCACAAAGTTACGTCGCTGGAACGTTATTTGGGACGTCGCTGCAACGAATATGGTCTGGTCCAGTTACGTCGTCATGACGTAACTGTTAGCTGGGTTGTCATAAATACAGTTTACAAAAGGTCACGAGGAAGCAGTTGCTTTCTCCTCTACTGTAAAGTTTTCGCTTGTCACCGCTCATAGACGGTGGGCCGAGGGTCCGTATCTGCTTTACTTTTCGAGATGAATGATCCCTATGGAGGGAGAACCTGGATTTGTAAATCATCATCACACCACAGCCGTTTCCTCCAGCGAAAATCTAGCCCTTAACACATATGAACGAACACATACTTTAATTACACTTATTCATACGTACTTTATACATTAGCTACTGTGAAAAAGTCTTAGGCACGTTAGTATTTTCACTTAAAAGAATGGTGTTCGGCTATTTATATATTTTCAGTGGTGGACCGTAACGGAGTAGCTTTACTTCGTTACTGTACTTAAGTACATTTTTCAAGTATCTGTACTTTACTGGAGTAGTTTTATTTTGAGCAACTTTTACTTTTACTTCACTACATTCCAAAGCATAAAATCGTACTGTTTACTTTACTACATTTCATAAAACATATCGTTACTCCCTATAATATATCACGTGCTCTGACACGCAGAAGCGGTGTCTGATTCATCATGAACGAACTGAGTCTTTTCAAAAGAAACTTAAATCGTATCGCGAATCGCACCAAACGATTCGTTTACGAATTAGAATGATCCGATTGCAGCTGTTCTGGAGTCGACCACTCACTGATTCAAATGAACCGTTTAGTGCGAGTCTCCAGAAGTAAGAACCGGGAGATCTTGTGAGCGCGCGTGCGTCTGATGTTGCTAAAAGTAAGTTATGTCGGTTAAATTTTGGATTAATTATTGTAACTGAAAATCATATTTAGGTCAAAACTGTCAGTTGTTTGGGAACTAAATCCGTTGTAAAGAGAGATCTATTTAAAGCCACTCAAATGCTCGAGTGCAGACGATGTAGACACATCAATTTTAGGTAAAACAACAAAAAAAAACTTAAAACAACACAGATTAAATACAATAACTCATGCATGTTCAAATTCACCGCTGCCGTAATGTTAACAGTTTTATTAAAATGTCCTATGTGACGTCTGTTTTTATATTGTTTATCGACAGTAACGTTATACATATGTATATTGTTTGGATTAACTAGACGAGTAGACAGACATGAATGTTCATCGTACTGAAAATAAGTAAATATTGTTAGCTGATGCTAAGTTGATGTAATTTTTATAAATGTCCAAATATTTTTATTCAGCCACACACACACACACACACACACACACACACACACACACACACACACACACACACACACATATAGATAGATAGATAGATAGATAGATAGATAGATAGATAGATAGATAGATAGATTACATCTGGGTATAAAAGAAAGGATGTGATGTTCAGAACATGGTAACTACAGTAATTATCAAAGTGGGAAGAGATGCACCCCTTTGGCCAGGGGTGTTTTTAAACCACAGACAAGATTTGAGAAGGAAAAAATCATTATGTAATTTTTTGTTATTATTTTTTTCCTTAAAATGTTCTTCCTAACTTCAGGCCTTATTATCATGTCATATATACAGTATAGACCAAAAGTTTGGACACACCTTCTCATTCAAAGAGTTTTCTTTATTTTCATGACTATGAAAATTGTAGATTCACACTGAAGGCATCAAAACTATGAATTAACACATGTGGAATTATATATGGAATTATATACATAACAAAAAAGTGTGAAACAACTGAAAATATGTCATATTCTTGGTTCTTCAAAGTAGCCACCTTTTGCTTTGATTACTGCTTTGCACTCTCTTGGCATTCTCTTGATGAGCTTCAAGAGGTAGTCATGTCTTCCAACAGTCTTGAAGGAGTTCCCCGAGAGATGCTTAGCACTTGTTGGTCCTTTTTCCTTCTGTCTGCGGTCCAGCTCACCCCTAAACCATCTGGATTGGGTTCAGGTCCGGTGACTGTGGAGGCCAGGTCATCTGGCGCAGCACCCCATCACTCTCCTTCTTGGTCAAATAGCCCTCGATGCCTTCAGTGTGACTCTACAATCTTCATAGTCATGAAAATAAAGAAAACTCTTTGTATGAGTTTTCCAAACTTTTGGTCTGTATTGTAACTTTGATGTTCTGTAAAACAACTAACTTTAAAATACTTTTTTCTTACTGGTGAAAATCAGATGGTCATCTCTGTTTTCTCTGAGGTACATCACAGTGTAAGCTTCACAGTGAGCATTACTCTCATCAGCGTAGTCCATATCAACAACAAAAATATGTATTGACTCCATATAGTGGTTATTTTGGAAAAAATCCCAGGTATTTTGAGCAGTAGGATTATAAAAAAATGTGCTAATATAAAATTAAATTAAGTAGCCTATGTAAAATTGCAAACATCTACCTTGCAGTACTTTTTTACTTAAGTACATAAAAAATTGAGTACTTTTGTACTTTCACTTGAGTAAAATTGAAAAAGGAGTACTTTTACTTTTACTGGAGTAATATTTTACCATATGTATCTGTACTTTTACTCAAGTACTTGATTTGTGTACTTCGTCCACCACTGTATATTTTGCTGTAGTGCGTTAGTATAAAATATCAGTTTATATTTCCAAACATTCATTTTGCCATTGTCAAAACTGCTTGTTCATTCAAAATCGCACTAGATTATTATTAAAATTAATGGCAAACTGATATTTCCTACGGACACAATACAGCAAAAGATATAAATAACTGGCTTAAAACCCTTTTTGGGGCAGTGGCGGCTCCAGACAATTTTGATTGGGGGGGCAATGGGGGGGTCCTGGTCTTTTCAAGGGGGGTCTCATGAAAACCAACAAAAAATACAGTGGACATGGCTAATAACTGCATATTACTGCTACTAAACAACAAAAACTCCTTTGCAATGTAAACAAATGACAGGCTACATTTGTTATTCATATCCTTCACACTGCACTTTCATGTCAGGTATATTATGCATTTTTACTGACATTGATATTTTTACATTTATTTCCAGATAGATATTATTGAGTTTACAGGCTAAAGTGGTCTTGCTGTTGTAAACACTGTTGCTATTGTAGAAAAAATATTTGCATCACATTTAAAATATAATTATATTTTAATTCATTTCTGAATTGTTTTAATTTTTATAATGATACTTCAGAGAATGAGAAAATCTGAATAAGCCTTACCAGTGTTGTGATAATAATTTTTAAGTGTTAAAAATAAATAAGTAATGTAATATAATAAAAGTTTAGTCAAATAACATAAAAAAGACCAGACCCCTCGATGTCTGAAACTTTCCTCCCTCAAACAGCACGCTAGTGTTACTTCTACACTACAGGCTTCACACAGCAATATAAACAACGTATCTGCATGTTCTCACATCACATCGTTCTTGTAAAATAATAATAAGTAAATAAACATCTAAATCACTTCGCTGAGAATGAAACACCAGTTACCAGCTGCCACGGTGTTGAAAATGTCCTTTAGCAATTAAAAAAATGCGCGTGCAGCATGAGGAATCTTCCAGGATGGATGAGGTCGTTGTCAGGTGAAAGGTCATCATGTTGGTCATTTTATTTACGACTAAATTATTATTAATAAATTGTACTAATATTATGATTGGGCGTGGGCAGGCATTTACAAAAGTTTATGTTATTACAAAAAAAAATCGAGGAAATTTTGCTTTGTCAAAAGGGCACTTAAGGGGCAAAGGAGCAGGTGCTCAAGTGAACCGGTTCTTTCGGACAATTCGATCAAATAAGCCAGTTGAAAAAAATGGTTCACCGGTTCTTTTGCGCACGATGTAATGTCGTCATTGGCGATGATTGCACTTCATTCAAGCCTTCAGTTTACCTGCGCTTATAACATTAGCACAGAATCAGTTCAGAATCAATCACCAAAAGAATCAGTTCAGTTCAGACGCTCTGTGTGTCGGTCTGCTTCACACTGAATCACACATGCACAGTATCATCAGCTCATCGGTTCTCGAATCGGACGCGTCCGACAGAAACGGTTCTCGGTTCAGTATACGAATAAATGTCGAAATAATTATTATTTATTATTGTTCTGCGTAGTTTGAAGGGAAACATTTTTGGATCTTTATCCCGAATTTATATATTTTTTAATCAGGAAGAGGGTGGGGGGTCAAATGGGGGGTCAAGGCATTTTTTGGCAGGGTCTTGAGACCCCCCAAGACCCCCCCTGGCGCCGCCGGTGTTTTGGGGGTGAAAATTTTTTTTTTTTCTTTTCCATAAAACTTTTGCATAGTACTGTATTTTAAAAACGATATTGTTGCTACTTTATAAAGAATGAGCATACAGTAATTCACAGAACTGATTAAAGACAGTGACAGACAGCACTCATCTTAACTAAATATCAGAGTGACTGACAGAGATACAGTAGAAACATTATGTGTGTGTGCTTTTGTATTAAATAATGACCCAGATTGTGAAATACATTTATTAGCCTTAGATTAAGGGAAGCACAATTTGGGAAATGAGAGCATCCAAGGTGAAATCGGTGGATTTATTTTAAATATTTGTAATGTTCTTTATAAGTAAGTTATCCATAGTTTTTTTTTTTTAGGTTCTTTTTTTTTTTTTAAGTATCGGTTCAGGCACTGTTTAGGCGCCGGTACCTTTTAAAAGTATCGAAAAGGCACTGGACCCTACTTAAAAGTTATTATTTCTCACTGGCTCATTTACCAAATGGGTGTTTTCTCTTCCTCCTCCACAAATTAAGCTGCTGTAGGTAGTTGCTGTAGCGAGACGTTTTAATAAATTATCATTTGCGATTGATGACACGATTGACAATGTTGTGATAACTAGGCTTTACCAACTTTGTAACTCATGCGGCTGAAACAGGTATCCTAGTGCATCCCAAATTTTTCAACATGAACATTTTAATATAACATTATAGTCATTATGGCCTTTAGAAAAATGTTTTTTTGAGGAGGTGGGGTAGTGCACAATAGGCCCCTGGGGCACGGCCCAATGGCCGTAATGGCATTTTTTCCCTCACATTGCTTTTATACTTGAAGTAGTTTTTTAAACCAGTACTGTTACACTTTTACTTGAGTAAAAAGCTTGAGTTGATACTTCAACTTCTACAAAAGTCTTTTTAAACCCTAGTATCTATACTTCTACTTGAGTAATGAATGCCAATACTTTTGACACCACTGATATATATATATATATATATATATATATATATATATATATATATATATATATATATATATATATATATATATAATACACTGTCATTTATTGTGTTGTTTGTGATCCTCTCATCAGCAGCTGCAGTGTCTCTCAGCTGTATCAGTGCAGTCACTGTGACTCTGACTGACGGAGGTTTTTGTACGACTCTTTATCACTGTGTGAACAGCCTAGTACCCATGTAGTGGTAACTCTGACAGTAATAATCTCCTGTATCTTCAGGCTGGACTCCACTGATGGTCAGAGTTAAAACAATGGAAGTTCCACTGCCAATGAATCTAGATGGAGTTCCTGACTGGAGGCTGTTTATGTCATATATGAGGAGTTTAGGAGTTTCTCCAGGTTTCTGCTGATACCAGGCTAATTCGTTGCTGTATATTCCTACATCTATACGACACTCTATTATCACTGTTTGACCGAGCTCGACAGTTATAACTTCAGGTTGAGTCAGAGTGACTGCTCTGGATTCTGAAGAAGAGAAAATAAAATCAGTGTTTAAAACTACATCACATATACTGACACACACACACACACACACACACACACACATACATATATATATATATATATATATATATATATATATATATATTATTATTTTTTTTTTTTTATTTTTTTTTTTACAAAACAGCAACATTAGTGTCAAATTGTTTATTTCTTACCTTGAATAAAAGCTGCAATGGTCCAGATGAGGATGATGATGTTGTTCATTGTTGTTGTTGTGTCTTGTGTGATGATGAAGATTGTGTTCTGTTCTGCTCTCAGTCATGAAGTGTTAAACTCACAGCTCTATAAACACTCTCAGAGCACTGAAGCATGTGCTGACCATGCAAAGAAGTGGGCAGGATTTAGTGAGGTAAAAAAATACAAATAATAATTGTTAGCCTGAACATACTGTAAGTCACTTTGGATAAATGTAAATGAATTTATTAGTTATAAGCTTGTAAAATTGCTACCACATGAACACACATGCAATGAGCACATTTAGCTAGTGATGGTACAATTGTTACCGCAGCTCAGATGCAGTTTTCAAAGCACAATTGCATCACACACTGTGCTGATCAACACCATGTGATTGATGAAGTGTGAAGCTTTGAACGTCATGCAGTATCGAAGGTCAATACAGCTGGTTGAAAAAACTTGTGCTTCATGATACCACCTGTTGCATAAAAAGGTTTGAGGGCTGTCAAAATGACCTTTAATCATGTTTATAACTGGGGTCTTAGAGACCCTGCACACAACCCAAGGGTAAAATATTTTCACTTTACGGTTCAGTAACAGTGGGGTTGAGACAGTGCACAACACTATTCATTAAACACTTATTTAATGTATAGAAATGAAAGTTACAATATTAACAGATTATTCACAAGCAGTGTTTTCAGAGACCCCAGTTACACTGTTTTAATCAGAACCCTAACTATACAGTGTATTTAGTAAAACAAGTAAAATCAAATTCAGTACATTTTTACTAAACTAAGTAAAATCAAATTCTATTACAAATGGTCAATTAATCTCTATCAAAAGTGACAGTGGAATGTAGCAGATGAACAATTCCTTACCATTAGCGTAGCCAGAAAAGAGACTCTGGGTGTGCATATGAAAATCTGGGTGACACTTATTGTCAGATTACTGTGCAAAAGTATGGGATAGTATTTTTGTTGCACTGCTTCCGTCCAGCCATACTCCTAGTGGTAATTTGAAGGTCGTGTCAACATGTAGTTAATTGTTAAATGTAATAATTTTCTTCCAAATACGATCGTTTTGAATTTCTGGTACGATACTTGGACATTTCCAATCTGGCAACACTGTCTGTTGATGTTGGCCCGGGGAGGGAGAAACATCCTCATCAGGTGTAACGTTAAGGCCTTGTGTCCGGCTGTTCATCAAGCCATGGTTTTTTGCTAAAAAAAAATTAAGAAAGGAGCTCTGCGACATATTTCTAGCTAGCAATGTGCAATCAAAAATGATCTGTTTATATCATAGACTGCTGGGGTCACAGCCAGCTGCTGTTTGCTGATTGGTTGGCAGTCCAAATGTTGGCAGATATATTTTAACAAAAATTATTTAAAATGTAAATTATATTTTAACATTTTTAGCATTATTGCACCATATATTAGATTCTTATTTCTGTGCCCCTGAGAGTATGATTTATACTGTTCAGTAGTGTCACAGAACTGCCAGATTCAAACCGCTTTCGCGCATTGGCTGGAGCTGAGCCAGAGACGCACGCGCTGAGCTTGTCATATATCACAATTAATATGCAGTGTTTTCAACCACATAATGTTTATTTTAGGTTTCATACATTTAAATATACATAATCACTAGTAAAACAATACATTGGTAGTTTTTAAAATACACACTGATGTCTATGGAAGCAGCAAAAACTATCTAATCAAATGTAATTTGCAGACATGTTTTATTCATATATCAGACACACATAGCAGAACAATAAAGTTTACTCTACTCTTCGTCCAGTTCAACAGCCACTTACTTTCATGTATTTCGGGAGAAACTGGGGGATTCAAGTGCTGTACGTTAAATCCGGCTGACAGGAATCTGAACTGCAGCGCTCATCTCGTTATAGATCAAGATAATTTATAAAGATTTTTAAACGAAGAATCGGAATATCAGATAGTTGACATAGTAAGCAAGTTTGTGTATACATTTTAATAAAAAATGAAAAACTAAATAAAATGAATACCGATACATCTGTTAGTGGCTGCGGTGTGTCACATGACAATCATGACGCCTCGCCATGGAAACAAGGGGTCAGTAATTTACGCATGAAAGGGTTGATTTAAAAATATATTTTTTTTAAGTAAACAACAATAGCCCAAGTTTAGTAAACATTGATTACTGAGACTATAAAAATAAAAAATTATATAAAAATAATTCTGCATCTATTTTTAGGTGTATTTTTTTTCAAGGGGAAAGAAGAAATGTTTTACCGAAAAATACTTAAAAAGCAGGATTTCATTTTATACCATTTCTTTAAACCAGTGGTTCTAAAAATTTTAATACAAATTCCCACTTTGATAAATATTTGGCTAAAAAGTACCACCATAATGACCAACATTAAATTTCAGCAGGGTAGTAGGCCTAACTATTTATCCTCTATAATGGGAATTTTACCAGTGGAGCCCTCCAATTCCTGGAATTAAATTTTTATCGGGGGAACCCCACGAAACGCGACTGGGCTATTTTGGAGTAGCAAGTATGTGGGTTTTGTTGTGAAAACCTGGCAACCCTGCTACGTTGTCACGGGAACATGCCAGCTGAAGGTACTGATGAAATTTTTGCTCCTCTGCCAAGTGGATTCCAAACGACTACATAATGGCTAGTGAGCAGGGCAAACTAGTCTCCACTTGGTGTCTTGTAGTTTGTGATGGCTCTTAGACCTCTCCACACTGAAGTTGAGTCGTTGGAAGTAAACTGGTCTTCCAACTTTTTAGTGTAGGTCTTTTTAGCCGCTCTTATCTCTTTGTTCAGTGTGTTCCTGGCCTGATTGTACAAGACCCTGTCCCCATTTCTGTAGGCATCCTCTTTGGCCTGACGAGTTTTACTGTAAACCATGGCTTATCATTGTTGAATGTTAAATAAGTCCTGGTAGGAATGCATACATCCTCACAGAAACTAATATAGGATGTTACGGTCTCTGTGAGTTCGTCCAGATCGGTGGTAGCAGCTTCAAAAACACTCCAATCAGTGATGTCAAAACAAGATTGTAAATCCTGCTCCGTTTCGCTGGTCCATCTCTTCACAGTCCTTACTACAGGTTTAGCAGATTTAAGTTTTTGCTTGTAGGACGGTATGAGATGAACCAGACAGTGATCAGAACGTCCCAAAGCTGATCGTGGAACAGAGTGAAATGCATCCTTTATTGTGGTGTAGCAGTGATCCAATATATTACCGTCTCTTGTGGGACATGTAACATGCCGTCTGTATTTTGGCAGTTCACGGGAGAGATTGGCTTTATTAAAGTCCCCAAGAATGATTAAAACAGAGTCCGGGTGTTGTTGTTCTGTGTCTGTGATCTGATCAGCAAGTTTCTGTAAAGCTGAGCTCACATGCGCTTGAGGATGGATGTAAACACTGACCAGAATGAACGAGTGAAACTCCCGCGGCGAATAGAACGGCTTGCAGTTGACAAACTGCATTTCTAGATCAGGACAGCACATCTTCTTTAACACAATTACATCTGTACACCACCGTTCATTGATGTAAAAGCATGTCCCGCTGCCGCGCGATTTCCCAGTTGATTCTGATTCGCGATCCGCTCTGAACAGCTGAAAGCCCGGCAGATGGAGCGCGCTGTCCGGTATGGCGTCATTCAGCCAGGTTTCCGTGAAACACAGAGCAGCAGAGTGAGAGAAATCCTTATTTGTCCAAGAGAGCAGAAGGAGTTCGTCTGTTTTGTTGGGTAGAGAGCGGAGATTTGCCAGATGGATGCTAGGCAACGGCGTTCGAAATCCGCACTTCCTGAGTCTGACGAGCGCTCCCGCTCGCTTCCCCCGTCTGCACGTCCTGAAGCGCTTGATCAGCGCCGCCGCTCCTCCAATAACAACATTCAGTAAAACGTCTGAATAATTTAAATCTGGTAAAAGATCTTGTGGTGTGTTCTGCCGAATGTTCAGCAGCTCATCCCTGGTGAAACTGATCGTGTTTGTTTCACGAGTTCACATCTACGTATATTAATACCGTAAGTTTATGCGTATTTGGCGTGCTGTCCGGGTGGAGGGCTCCGAGCTCGGGATGTGGCCCGAACCCAGAGTACTCCCCCCCCCGTTGTGGTAAGAGTAGATGGATCTATAAGTGAGGAGAAATGGGGTGGAGGAGGGATGCTGAAAACTGTCAATGAACAGAGATAGGTTCTGCTGTTATTTATACCTTGTCATGAGTTGATTACTGATTGGTCTCCACTTGTGTTAATCAGGTTAATGAACTGCGACTGTTCCTCCCGAACTTTGTTATAAAACAGCATTTCACGAGTTCACATCTACGTATATTAATACCGTAAGTTTATGCGTATTTGGCGTGCTGTCCGGGTGGAGGGCTCCGAGCTCGGGATGTGGCCCGAACCCAGAGTACTCCCCCAAAAACAAGAGAGCAAAAGGACAGCCGCCAGACTACGAACCCCCCAAAACGCAGAGATTTGGCGGGCTGACGTTTTTAGAAGTATGGTCGTTTGACCAGGAGATCTCGCATTGCCTCTGGCAGAAGTAGAGGAGCAGGCAGGTCCTGTTGGTTAATAGTTGAGGAAGAAGCGGTTACGATGTCGGGAAGACGGGCTCCACCGTCTGCCTGCGAGGTGTAATGATATATTGACTAGATGCGTAATGACAGATAGAGGAAACAAATTATATTCCTGCATCCGCTGGAAGACTGGCTCGCTGGATGAAGAACAGAAAGAGATGGATGCATACTGCGTCCACTGGGAGACTGAGGCTCGCTGGACGGGTAGAGGAATGAATAGGTATTTACTGCGTCCGCTGGGACACTAGTGCTCGTTGGACAGACAGAGGAAACCAATAGATATTACTGCGTCCGCTGGGAGACTGAGGCTCGCTGGACAGATATGGGAGACGAATTATGTCCCTGCGTCCGCTGAGAGACTAGTGCTCGCTGGACAGGCAGAGGAAAAAATATGTATTTACAGTGTCCCCTTGGAGACTGAGGCCCAATGGACAGGTCGAAGGAATTAGATAATTACTGCATCCGCTGAGAGACTAGCGCTCGCTGGATGGACAGGGAAATCAATGGATATTTCTGCGTCCGCTGGGAGACTAGTGCTCGCTGGACAAACAGTGGAAAAATAGATGTTATTGAGTCCGCTGTGAGACTAGTGCTCGCGGACTGATAGAGGAGACAAATAGGTATTTACTGGGTCCGCTGGGAGACTGAGGCTCGCTGGACGGACAGTGGAATGAATAAATATTTACTGCGTCCGCTGAGAGACTGGTGCTCGCTGGACGGACATTGGAAACAAATAAATATTTACTGCGTCCGCTGAGAGACTCGTGCTCGCTGGACGGACAGTGGAAACGAATAAATATTTACTGCGTCCGCTGAGAGACTCATGCTCGCTGGACGGACAGTGGAAACGAATAAATATTTACTGCGTCCGCTGAGAGACTCATGCTCGCTGGACGGACAGTGGAAACGAATAAATATTTACTGCGTCCGCTGAGAGACTCATGCTCGCTGGACAGACAGTGGAAACGAATAAATATTTACTGCGTCCGCTGAGAGACTGGTGCTCGCTGGACGGACAGTGGAAACAAATAAATATTTACTGCGTCCGCTGAGAGACTCATGCTCACTGGACGGAAAGTGGAAACGGATAAATATTTACTGCGTCCTCTGAGAGACTGGTGCTCGCTGGACGGACAGTGGAAACGGATAAATATACTAGTGCTCGCTGGACGGACAGTGGAACGGATAAATATTTACTGCGTCCGCTGAGAGACTAGTGCTTGCTGGATGGACTTACTGCGTCCGCTGAGAGACTGGTGCTCGCTGGACGGACAGTGGAAACAAATAAATATTTACTGTGTCCGTTGAGAGACTCGTGCTCGCTGGACGGACAGTGGAAACGGATAAATATTTACTGCGTCCGCTGAGAGACTCGTGCTCGCTGTACGGGCAGTGGAAACAAATAAATATTTACTGCGTCCGCTGACAGACTGGTGCTCGCTGGACGGACAGTGGAAACGGATAAATATTTACTGCGTCCGCTGAGAGACTGGTGCTCGCTGGACGGACAGTGGAAACAAATAAATATTTACTGCGTCCGCTGAGAGACTGGTGCTCGCTGGACGGGCAGTGGAAACGAATAAATATTTACTGCGTCCGCTGAGAGACTGGTGCTCGCTGGACGGGCAGTGGAAACGGATAAATATTTACTGCGTCCGCTGAGAGACTGGTGCTCGCTGGACGGGCAGTGGAAACGGATAAATATTTACTGTGTCCGCTGAGAGACTGGTGCTCGCTGGACGGACAGTGGAAACGGATAAATATTTACTGCGTCCGCTGAGAGACTGGTGCTCGCTGGACGGGCAGTGGAAACGAATAAATATTTACTGCGTCCGCTGAGAGACTCGTTCTCGCTGGACGGACAGTGGAAACGGATAAATATTTACTGCGTCCGCTGAGAGACTCGTGCTCACTGGACGGGCAGTGGAAACAAATAAATATTTACTGCGTCCGTTGAGAGACTCGTGCTCGCTGGACGGACAGTGGAAACGGATAAATATTTACTGCGTCCTCTGAGAGACTGGTGCTCGCTGGACGGACAGTGGAAACGGATAAATATTTACTGCGTCCGCTGAGAGACTCGTGCTCGCTGGACGGACAGTGGAAACGGATAAATATTTACTGCGTCCGCTGAGAGACTGGTGCTCGCTGGACGGACAGTGGAAACGGATAAATATTTACTGCGTCTGCTGAGAGACTGGTGCTCGCTGGACGGACAGTGGAAACAAATAAATATTTACTGCGTCCGCTGAGAGACTCGTGCTCGCTGGACGGGCAGTGGAAACAAATAAATATTTACTGCGTCCGCTGAGAGACTGGTGCTCGCTGGACGGACAGTGGAAACAAATAAATACTTACTGCGTCCGTTGAGAGACTGGTGCTCGCTGGACGGACATTGGAAACAAATAAATATTTACTGCGTCCGCTGAGAGACTGGTGCTTGCTGGACGGGCAGTGGAAACGGATAAATATTTACTGCGTCCGCTGAGAGACTTTTAAATTAAAATTTTTTATTATGTTTGAAAACGGCGTATTGTGCAGAGGCTAATGCGACTGGGAATGTGGGGCATCAAAGCTGATCATAAACCCTTGTTGAAATTCACGTCGCTTATTGTGAAAACTGAACAGCTTATTTCAGTGAAATGGCTTAACATGATGACTTTTTTTTTTTTTTTTTTTTTTTATATCTGGGGGAGGTACAGAAAAGGCTCCTGCGGGAGCAGACACTGCTGTGGCAGTGAGGAGATACAAAAGGGGCTCCTGCGGGAGCAGACACTGCTGTGGCAGTGAGGAGATACGAAAGGGGCTCCTGCGGGAGCAGACACTGCTGCGGCAGTGAGGAGATACGAAAGGGGCTCCTGCGGGAGCAGACACTGCTGCGGCAGTGAGGAGATACGGAAAAGGCTCCTGCGGGAGCAGGCACTGCTGCGGCAATGGGGAGATATGGAAAAGGCTCCTGTGGAAGCAGCTCTGCATTTAACCCATCCAAGTGCACATACGGCAGTGAACGCGCACACACCGTGAACGCACGCCCGGAGCAGTGGGCAACCATTTATGCTGCGGTGCCCAGGGTGCAGCTGGGGGTTCGGTGCCCTGCTCCTAGGGTTAGGAGTCCACTCTCTAACCACTGGGCCCTGAGTTCCCCCTCCTTGACTGTGGGAAGAGTAGGCAGGTTAGTAACATTTTCAACCTTTGTTCATTTTCAACCAATGTGGAGGAAGTTTTATACAGTATAAAATAAGAGGCAAAAAATTATTTTACTATTGTAAATATGAGTTTATGACAGCATTTATAATTAAACCACGGTAGCCATAAATTTACCGTTGTCTGAGACGTCGTGGAATGTTCTTTAGCATCATGACCATAGAATGTAGTTATGGCTCTGCAAGGTTTAGCATGGTTTCCAGAGATCTGGAGCTGATTCTGGGTAGCTCGGTGGTTTGTGACTGTTGTCTCGTGGCGCGCTGTCTTTTAAGCGGCCGTTCACCCATCACGTCTTTTTTTTTTTTTTTTTTTTTTTTTTTTTTTTCTCCTTCTCAGGCGCGTCTGCACCGCATCGAGTTGAAAACATCTCAACTTTTCAGGATGCCGCAGCGCAAGAATATCAGACCTGAACCAGGAAGTTGGTCACCAGATCAGGGTAACCAGTTAAATTGCATGGAGACACCGGAGAGCGCCTAGATGTTCCTCTGAGGTGCTCGCTCATCGCAGTTGTGCTGCCGTGGTACACCATATCGGTTTTGCAAAGGGAACAAAGAGACGTTTTATTTGTCCTCTGTTTAAAGTATTCTCATACTTTTAATAACAGTGGTCTCTGTTTGTGATAGAATGCAACTTCTTCATTCGCCATATGCCATTATGCGAGATGTAAACAGTGTGACGCGTCCACGCATTGCACGCATTTTGTAGTCGACGTAAACGATGACGTCGACACGTCGTTGCAGCACTAATTAGTGGTGGAAATTATGATTCTTTCTAGAGATTCGTTCATTTTCGGTTCATTCACCAAAATGATTAGTTCAGAGATAATTTCTTCGTTTTACACAGAATATGCCAGCAGGTGGCAAAAGAGTGTATTATGTGTTATGTCTTACGTCAACGAACGCGAACAAGATAAGCTATGTGCCAGTTCATTTAATTCACAAACGACATGTATCCGTTCATTCAGTTCGTTCACGAATGACAAGTGTGCCAGTTCAGTCATTTCACTCACGAACGATAAGATCTCTAGATCTAGTTCAGACTCATATGAAACTCGTTCATTGAAGGGCGTATTCGTTACTACATTCAACAAATCACATACTCTCACATCTCATACTCGAAGGCTATCGGCTCGATGTTGAGTAATTCTTTGACAGGATGAAACGGTTGTTACCCGGTTCACTGAGCTGCGCATGCGCTGCTTAAAGCGCCGCGCTGCTATGAAGGGAGGAACTTTACTGAACGAGAAATATGAGTCCGTGGATAACATGAACGATTTGTTCGCCTAAAAGATTCGTTCACCTAAAAGATTCGTTCAAAAAGAACGATTCGTTTACGAACGACACATCACTAGCACTAATGGATACATCTGGAACACTGGTTTCACGTTGTATATAGACTGTGGAAACAGAGGCTTCTGAAAACTATGAGAATCATTATGCAATGAAAATCATTATGTCTGTAAAACATACCAACAGACATGATTATGGCAATAACGTTAATTGCAGTTATGTGCTATTCACTTTACAAGCAGTTCTAAAGATATTTACTTGCATGCTTTCATATTACGGTCCTAGAAAAACTCAGAATTTACTCACACTGCTGTCCTGCGGCAAAACGAGGGTATAATGATCACGCCAGTAGATGGTGAAATGTGTCCCCAAGAAAATTGGTCCTGCCAGAATAATTGCATGAAACTTGTCTGTAAAACCTCAGTGAGGTTTAAACATGCACGGTAAGGCAGATAATATCTTTGGACATTTCAGTGTGGATGATGACTACCTCATGGCCTGATTTAACGAACTTTAAGCCTCCTTTCCACAGCACGCGACATTTGTACACGATTGTCGCATTTCTCCCTCTCGCGGCAGGCGTGCTTAACTTTCAAACTGGTCGTGCAGTAGCCCTAACTGTTACCTTGACATGTTCACCATGGTAAAGTTAATAATTTGAATGAATAGAATGTATAATGTATGAATACATCGTCACAAATCAGATTACCCCCTAAATAAAAACAGTAGGTTTTGTGGGGCTAATCACGTAAATAATGGTTTAATAATTATTTCTGCCATAATTATTATGAACCACCATTTTACATAAATTATGTTGAAGAATAATGTCAAGGTTAACAAAATATAGGTAATTCTGACCTCGCACCGAAAGATCACATCCCGTCGGGCGTTTGCACACGGCCTGGTCGCAGAAGTTTAAATATTTGAACGCATCCGAGGCTCAATTTGGATCTGAATTTCCACATACATATGTGATCGGAACTCCACGCGGCTCGCACTACTTCTGGCCGCAACCTGTATTTACCGTCTTCATCTGAAAATGTATTGATTTATGACGCACGGTCTGCGCCGCTAGATGAGGCGGCCTCAAACTGCGCCTCGGCCGGAAAAAGCCGCGGTGAAAGGCTGAGCCGCTGCGGGAAGTGAAAGAGGCTTGCTGCAGTAAGAACTGAGGAGCGGGCTGGTTGAATGCCTGCTGGTGCTGCGATTCCAGCGCTCAAAGAGAGCCCGGTCTTGATCGGATCAATTGTGGTGTCAAGCGAGGCGAGTTTGAACTTTGCACGGTCTATTGGCCACGACGTGTGGCTTGGCACGAAGAGCAGCTGTCGCGATGACGTTTGATGGTGCTCAACGGCCGTGTTTAATGATCATGGTCGGCAAAGTAGCATATCTGAAAAATCACCGGTATTGATCTCCTTGTTGGAAGGAAGATTTCGTCTGTGATAAGATGACAGACAGCGCGAACCGGGATGCTGAAAACTGTCAATGAACAGAGATAGGTTCTGCTGTTATTTATACCTTGTCATGAGTTGATTACTGATTGGTCTCCACTTGTGTTAATCAGGTTAATGAACTGCGACTGTTCCTCCCGAACTTTGTTATAAAACAGCATTAAACAAAAAACAGGAAAAACGAACAAAAACAACACAAACACTGGAGAGCCAAGCACTGAAGCAGCGATGTGCGGCGCCATCGAGTATATAGCCTCTCCCTTCTAAGTATGACCTGAACCATTTGAGTACCATCCCAGAAAGCCCGACCCAGTTTTCCAGTCTCTCTAGTAGTATGTTACGATTGACAGTGTCAAACGCAGCACTGAGATCTAGCAATACCAGCTTTTGTCAGAGTCACAATTTAAGCGAATATCATTTATTATCTTAATGAGTGCTGTCTCTGTGCTGTGATTTAGTCAAAAAACAGATTGAAAATTGTCCAGGCATCCATTTGAGTTTAAGTATTTATTCAGCTGATTAAAAACGACCTTTTCTATAATTTTACCTATAAAATGAAGATTAGATATTGGTCTATAATTGCTCAAAATGGTGTTATCAAAATTGCAGTTTTTAAGGAGTTTGGAAATGTCCCAGAAAGAAGTGATGCATTCACCACTTCTAAATGATCTGCTTCTAAACAGTTAAGCACACTTTTGAAAAAAGATGTGAGAAGTGTGTCAAGATAGCAGGTTGACGATTTTAGGTGCTGCACTATGTATTTTTTTGTATTTTTTTTGCTATCAATTGCTTCAAAAATAGACGTAGTATCTTTTTAATATTGTGGCCGAATATGACCTCTGCATTACTTTAAGGGTATGCTAATCGCCTTCCTGATATTGATGATCTTCTCAGAAAAGAAAGAAGCAAACTCATTGCATATGGAGTCTGAGAACATTTATCTGGGAATTGGTGGGTTTGTCAGTCTCTCAACAGTGGCATAAAGAGTATGAGTGAAGTTTAAGTTACTGTTTATAAGGTTTAAGAATAATTTTGTCTAGCTGTGGCTAGTTTCACATTAAAATCATGAAGGCTGTCTTTATAGATGCTATAGTGAATTTCAAGTTTTGTCTTCCTCCACATCCGCTCTGCTTTTCTGAATTGTTTTTTCAAAGTCTGAACTGTTGTTGATCTTTTCCAAACTGATTTCTGTCTGTTTGTTTTCTTACTGACTATTATTGGAGCAATATCATCAATAACATTCTTAACTTTTGAATTTAAGGAATCAAGGAGAATATCAACAGAGTCTGCAGAAATGCTTTATGTTGAAGATATAGCCTTCATTATCATTGACGCATCTTCTTCTGACAGAGACAGATCTAGTTTGAATAATAATGAATGCAGATTAGATGAGTTTGCCCTTCGGCTTGAGGGTAAGTCGGCTTCGGCTTCGGGGTAAGTCGTGGCCTAATGGTTAGAGGGTTGGACTCCCAATCGAAGGGTTGTGGGTTCTAGTCTCGGGCTGGACGGAATTGTGGGTGGGGGGAGTGCACGAACAGCTCTCTCTCCACCTTCAATACCACGACTTAGGTGCCCTTGAGCAAGGCATCGAACCCCCAACTGCTCCCCGGGCGCCGCAGCATAAATGGCTGCCCACTGCTCCGGGTGTGTGCTCACAGTGTGTGTGTGTGTGTGTTCACTGCTCTGTGTGTGTGCATTTCGGATGGGTTAAATGCAGAGCACAAATTCTGAGTATGGGTCACCATACTTGGCTGAATGTCACTTCACTTCACTTTAGAGATGGCTTTAACTTTCTATTACATAAGCAGATGATTTCCAAGATGGTGGCAGGAGCATTAGGCGTTGTCACAACTCTCTTAGTGTACAGTTTGCTTCTTAACTTTTTAAGTCCTGTTAATTTTTTTTTTTTTTTTTTTTTTTTTTTTGCAGGTCATTTTAAAAAACAATCATTATACAATTTATATGAGAAAACTTTTTTTGATAATGGTGATTGGTCAGTTAAGCATTTGAAAAAAAATAATAATATAAAGGTAAGAAAGATCTATGATTTTTGTATGGGGTAAGCTTATGTTGAAATAAAATATAAGCATTTTAGAAACATGATAGTTTACTGAATATTGTGGTAAAACAACATGAGTTGTTTTAAAGGTATGATCACAACAGACTGATGTTGTGCTAATTGTGTATAGTGTTTTGCAAAATGTGACTACAGATTGAACAAAGGGAAGTTGTTAAAACTTATTTGGACATTTGCTTAAATTTCTACAGTTAAAATAAACATCAACACTAAATAATAATAATAATAATAAATTATACATTTTATAAATGTAGAATTTTCAGGATTTTACTAGCAAAAAAGTTGGCAAAAAAATCCTTTAAAATTAATTCTAATTTCTGTAAAATCAATTAAAATATTATACAGCAAAACAAATGACAGTTGATTGCTTTATGTGAAATGCACAATGTAATTTTTTTTTAAATCAGTAATCTGATACATAGTTAATTTACAGTTCTCTACACTGCTAAAAAAAATTATTGCAATTTTACAGGGAATTCCTGGCAACTAATTGGCATGAATTTATATCAAACAATATACAGGTAATGTATTGTTTTTATTTTTACATAATAAAGTTCTGTGTTTATACAACTGTGATACTGTGATTATAGCAAGTATATTAGAATAAAATTTTGTATTTTGTATTGTTGTCACAAATTCCTCAACAATGGTGATGATAAAACAAAATGCAGTAATGCATGCTGGGAGCGATGAATGTGTTTTGTATGCTGGCATAAAGCATGCCACCATTGTTGTGTTTCATATGCCAAATGTTGATGTCTGTGAGTGTATAAACGACACACAAAATATGGTTTAGAAAGTTAACAATTATGATATTTATATACTCTTACACACCAATAGAATTTTCGTTTATTACATTTTACATTAGTTGAACAATGGGCTAGTTGCATATCTTTGCTATCTTGGATTTCTGATCTTGTGAGTGTGTGCATATATACATGTGTGTGTGTGTGTGTGTGTGAAGTAGGCTGCGATTTATCTTCATAAGTATCCATTTCTCAATTGTGCACATACTTCAGTTTGTTATACAACATATTTTAATATTTTACACAGTTAAATTTGCATCAAACATATTTTTTAAGAAAAGGGGTTGTACATTGATACAATACATGATTAACTATAATATTTGTTTTATCTGATTTATGCAAAAGAATTCATAAAAATATACATGTGCTGCATATATACAGATGATGATTTATGCTGTAGATCTTTCACAAAACAGATAAATATTGATAAAAACACACATGAACGCAAACACAGATCTTTTAATTAATGCAAACATACCATAATTACATTACGTTAAATTGTACAGTTAAAGTTATAATGTTATCAAATAAAATTAATAAAACATACATGCTTTATCAGAAATCTCTGTCTCGTTTGACAGTCAGAAACCTTATGATCTTATATATATAACAGCCAGAACTATTATAGTAGTTAAAGAAGTATTGCGCATTTAAATGGTTTGTGTTTGAATGAAAAGAGCCCTGTGCAAGAGGGTCTGCATGCAGACTTGCAATTGCACTCTCAGACTTGCATTCTCAGACTTGCACTCTCAGACACTTGTACTTCTGCTAGCGATATATATATTTTTTTTTGATTGATTTTTTTTATTTTTTTACTTTTTGTTTGAATTTCCCAACATTTTATAACAGTAGCCAGGTGGTGAAGACAAGAAAAAAGGAAACTAAATTACAATGTCACTTGCAATCGCTACTTGCACTCTCTGGTACCTGTGACACTTGCAATCGACACAAATCGAGCATGTTGCCAATGGAGACAAGATTAAACGCAACGCGCAAAGTTTCGCGTTAAGCATTTTTCCATATAGAATAAACTGTCTACAACTTGTTTATATCACTGTCTTTGTCCATTAAGCTACATTATGTGTTTTATTTATAATGATTTTCTATAGGAGGAAAACGTTATGTACAATTTAACGCACTGCGTTCTATACTCGTCTGCTTGCCTGTACGGAGTTGATCCTTTTAAAATCACTTAATGCATTTCATAATGCACGTTCATATTTGCTGGTCTGTATATACATTGAGTCAACAACAAGACATATAGGCTATGCCTACTGAATTGTCTTTATCATCTTAGTCTGTTATTAGGCCACATTAAACGTTTATTTATTTATCAGTTTATTTAACAGGGACAATGCAGTATAACATTGCTACAGTTTCATGCTGCCCATGCTCTACATATAGGCTTCTAGCCAAAGGCTAATTTGCAGCCCCAGTCCCTGGTTAGGCTAAAAAAACAAAACAACAACAAATGATATAAAATAAAATAAACATTCGCATAAACGTTCGCATTGTGTTCATAGCCATCTGCTTGCCTTGTAGTACATTAAATAATAACTATATATCGGATTTGATCTTTTAATTGAAATTAACGTATCCTAATACATTATGCCATATTAAGTGATTGTTTTTCCTACAGGAGGAAAACGCTTAACGAAAGACTTTGTTCATTGCGTTCATATTCTGCTGTTCTGTGGCCACGGATTTGCCGGTCTTGTCTTTTTCTTGCAGGACCCTGTACATTATAGTAGTAGGCCTACTAATTTAGTTTTAATCATTTAATCACCGCCACAGCGTCTTGTCTCCATTGGCAACATGCACGATTTGTGTTGATTGCAAATGTCGTCACAGGTGGCGGAGAGTGCAAGTAGCGATTGCAAGTGACATTGTAATTTAGTTTCTTTTTTCTTGTCTTCACTACCTGGCTACTGTTGTAAAATGTTGAGAGATTCAAACAAAAAGTTATAAATAAATAGAACAAAAAAATAAAGATAAAATAAAGACTGCAAGTGAGGTCGCTAGCGGAAGCACAAGTGTGAGTACTCTTAGAGTGCAAGTCTGAGAATGCAAGTCTGAGAGTGCAAGTGCAAGTCTGCAGCCAGACCCTTCTCGCCCTGTGAACTGCTCATGCTGAACCACATAATCATCAGTAGAAAGAATAAAGCAATCTTGGTGAATTTCTAAACAGATGTAAGCAACATTGTAGGAAGGATGTTTTATCATGTCCAATCCGCTTTTAAATTTGAAAACATTAATTATACCCATCTAGCCAGGATTCGTTGGCTAGATCGATATAATTAAGTATGCATAAAATAAGTATACAAACACACAACTCCAACCTCTTCATTAAGTTTGTGGATGACACGACTGTGGTAGGTCTCATTAGCAACAAGGATGACACAAACTACAGGAGTGGGTTGAGCCACCTGGCCGGTTGGTGAGGTGACAACAATCTCTCTCTGAACGTGGAGAAGACGAAGGAGATTTTTGTAACAGAAATGACTCGAACCAGACAAATTAAAGAGTCGATCAGGGCTGTGTTTGAAACATGAGCCGAATTCCTCAGGAAGTCATAAATCAGTTCTAGTGCCACAAGACCCAAGCAAGATGACCAACCAACTTTTTCACAAAACAGCTTTCAACATTAACAACAGAACAATTATTGGCAATTTTAATTCACAGAAGAGATTGTCAAATTTGTTGTTCGTAATTGAAATGCAACGCTCGATATCACATGTAAACCCATGAGAGTACTACACAAGTTCCATTCACTTTCCCCACCCAGCAGAACCAGACTGAAATTCCTAAGGGGGAAGGGCTTTGAACCTCTGGTTTCAACAGAAATATTTGTCAAGAAAATGGCAAAGAAACTGTCTTTTGTACATATATATGGACCAGAATGAACTCAAAAAGACTTATAAATGAATCAGTCCATCGCTTCACTCCATATTCATTTATTTGTAACCCACACATTCGACTATCATGTTATAATCACTTATTGTGTATGTCTTTTGATAACTATGGGATAGCTTAAGGATACATAGTCATGCCTAGTATCTATGTAATTGAATCTGCTTGCTTGAAATTGTCTTGACTATCAATTATTGGTCAAATGTATCATATTTGTGTTATAGGAATCATGTCCAAAATTAGACCCTGCAAGAGCGGGAAAATTCGGACCACATGCTTGGTAAGATAAACATATGATTTATGATACCCCCGAGCCAAGACAATATCTGATTGGTCAAGACAACATTTGAGGTGTGGCCAACAGGCCAGTTTAAATACTCAGGACACCATAAAATCTTGATTTTCTAGTCTATAGCTTTGCTTCTGCTACTAGTCATGCCTGCTTTTAGTTTTAGCTTTTAGCTTTGCTTCTTAGCTTTAGCTTTTAGCCATGCTGTTTGTCATCACTGTTCTTTGAGTGTGGTTGCAGCGTGCTTCAGCCTGCACGCCTGCTGCTAATTAGCCACGATGAGAAAAAACACAACTTAGTCTCGTCAAACTTTATTTTTTTTCTTTTACGTTTTAGAGTTTCATGTTCTGAGTTAAGTTTTTTAACACCGTCTGACCTCGTCTGCGCGTTCAACTTCAACCAGCCAATCAGCGAAAACAAAGGGACACCATCAGGCAATGTACCTTCAGACATTTGTGCTGGTGTATCTAATATAATTTTAACCTCATTGAGGAACTCAATGCGAGGGTAAATTAAGTGATTGATGGCTGTTCATGTCTATGCAATTTAACGTATTGCTGTAAACTTGGGATCCATTCTCTTAAACTCATCTTTCCCTAACTTTCGATCTTCCTGCAACTTGTGTGAATGTGTGAGTGCATGCGTTTATGTGTTAGATTAGTTTATATGTCTTAGATTTATCTAATAAAGCTTTATCCATATTGAAAAGAGAAGTATCTTGTGTTTTGTCCTTACAAGTTAATGTCTTAAACTGCCGATCTTGTTACTGTGCTAATTGATAGTGTTTTCACTATACTTTGGGTAATAATATCCAACGCAGATTTGATGTTAAATGGCTCGTTCAGTGAATCGCAGGGCGTCTTAGTGATCAGCCGTGAAACAGTGATTCTGTTCAAATTCCCTTTAAAATCTTAAATGATTCCCTTTGAGCTAAATTGACCTGTTTCCCTTACAATATTATGGTGGAGAATGCATGTGGGCAGTTTAATCTAAATTGTGAGCATAAACCAAGTTATTTAATCTTTTATTTTGCTGCGGATGAAAGATGAGAATCTAGCAAGACGTGAGTGTGTGTGTGTGTGTGACCCGTGACGTAAGCAGCGCACGCCCCCTCAAATGAATGAAAGCAGCTAGAGGAGACTCCAACTCAAAGTCCGCCTCTCCATTGTTAACAGCAGTAAGTGAACTTAAAAGTAAACATCTGAGATTGTACAATAAGGTAGAAATTGAGAGTGTTCCTCATTTGTGTAATGCCTTGTTTATAGCTGATTTGATTTCACTGCGTGTTCCAGTTCCTCTCAGGAACTGGAAGGAGTGGTAGATTGCTGGAGGGAGTTCTGTGCGTATTCTGCCCAGGGTAGGTACTGGCTCCAACAGTCCTGGTTACGGTGGCAGTATACCCTCAGGAATCTCCCAATCTCTTGTATCTTACGCTCAGTCTGGCCGTTGGTCTGTGGATGGTATCCTGAAGAGAGGCTGACGGATACTCCTAGGAGACGGAAGATAGCTGACCAGACCCTGGAGATGAATTGGGGACCCCTGTCGGAGACGATGTCTTCTGGAATGCCAAAGTGACGGAATACATTGTGGAATAGTGCCTCTGCCGCTTCAAATGCAGTGGTAAGTCCTTTGAGAGGGATGAGTTTGCATGACTTCGAAAACCTGTCGACTACTACCAGCAAACAGGTGTTGCCTTGAGAAGGAGGGAGGTCAGTCATGAAATCAACACCTATATGGGTCCATGGACGTTCTGGAATGGGCAGAGGCACCAGTTTACCTTCCGGGAGTCTCCTAGGAGTGGATGTCTGGATGTCTGGATGTCCAGATCCCGGAGAGGTATGAGCTAAGTCCAGAAAGGTAATCCGATGTTGAGGAGGGACGAAGAGTTTCCCTTCTGGACCTCCCGGCGGAGCAGGGTGTTGAAGGTTTTCTTGTTCAATCAGACGATTAATATCCCATTGAATGGGACTTACAATCATGGCTGGAGGGAGGATTGGTTCAGGAGATTCTGGTTCTGGATCTGGCTGATGAAGGCGGGAGAGAGCATCAGCTCTATTATTCTGGGAGCCAGGGCGATAAGTGACTTTAAAGTCGAATCTCGTGAAGAATAGGGCCCATCTAGCTTGGCGATGATTCAGTCTCTTAGCTTCACGGAGGTATTCCAGGTTCCGGTGATCAGTTATCACTTCAAAAGGGACCTTGGCTCCCTCCAGTCAATGACGCCACTCTTCAAGAGCCAGCTTGATGGCCAGAAGCTCACGGTTACCAATGTCGTAATTCTGTTCCACCGGGGATAGTTTCTTTGAGAAGAAGGCACATGGATGGAGTCATGGAGGATCCCCCTGCCGCTGGGAAAGTACCGCTCCGACCCCGGTTGATGAGGCGTCCACTTCCACGATGAACTGTCGGTTGGGATCAGGGTGAACTAGGATCGGAGCGGTCTTGAAGGCTTGTTTTAGCTGGTGGAAAGCTTCAGTGGCCATAGGGTTCCAGGACAGAGACTTGGGCCGGTTCCGGAGGAGTGAGGTTAGAGGTGAGCTGAGTAAACTGTAGTTCTTGATGAATCTTCTATAAAAGTTGGCAAAGCCCAGGAAGTGTTGGAGTTCTTTTATGGAACCAGGTTGAGGCCAGTGTGTGATGGCTTCCACCTTCCCCTGGTCCATCTTCACGCCACGTGGGTCGATGACGTATCCCGTGTGGAACTCACATTTTTCCAACTTGAGGTACAGATGGTGTTCCCGGAGTTTTCGGAGTACGAGTATGACGTGTTGGATGTGTTCTTCTTTGGATGTGGAGTAAATGAGGATATCGTCGATATAGATGATTACGAACTGGTTAAGGTATTCTCTGAAGACTTCGTTCATGTAGTTTTGAAAGACAGATGGACTGTTGGATAACCCATATGGCATGACCCTGTATTCATAGTGCCCGGAAGGAGTGATGAAAGCAGTCTTCCACTCGTCCCCCTTCCGGATGCGGATCAAATTATAGGCACTCCTCAAGTCCAGTTTCGTGAAGATATTGGCTCCGCGTAGTTGTTCTAATGCAGCTGGGACCAGGGGAAGAGGATTACTGAATTTGACTGATTGAGAGTTGAGATGGCGATAATCTATACACGGCCTCAAGCCTCCGTCCTTCTTGGCCACGAAGAAAAAGCTGGAAGCAGCAGGGGAAGTAGATGGTCGGATGAATTCTTGAGCGAGAGCTTCCTGTACGTACTCCTCCATGGCCTTCTGCTCCGGGATGGACAGAGGATAGACTCGTCCCTTGGGAAGGGTTGCTCCAGGCAGGAGGTTGATAGCGCAGTCCAATGGCCAATGAGGTGGAAGTTTCGTTGCCAACCGCTTGCTGAACACATCCTGAAACGCCCGATATTCTGGAGGAATGGTATGTTCAACCTTAGTTTCGGGGCTTTCCACTGATGTGGACTGGACTGGTAGGGATGACTTCTTGATGGAAGGAATGACCTTGGGAATTTTAACTGGTGGAGTGATGCAGGTAGAATGACAGGATTTTCCCCATTTCAGGATCTCACCCGTGGGCCAATGGATGTGTGGTTGATGTTGGGTAAGCCATGGGCGTCCCAGCATGATGTCTGCGGTGGATTCCTCCAGCACCATGAACGTGATGTCTTCCTCATGCAAGATACCCACGTGGAGGATGACTGTGGGGGAGAAATAGCGGACACGACCTCTGCCCAGCAGTGTTAATTTTGACACAAAATTTTAATTTAGTTTTAGTCTTAGTCTTTTGACTATAATTCTTTTTAGTTTTAGTCAAGTTTTAGTCATCTGATTTGTTTTAATTTTAGTCTTATTTTAGTCAACTAAAATTGCTTGGTATTTTAGTCGACTAAAATTGCTTGGTATTTTAGTCGACTAAAATTGCTTGGTATTTTAGTCGACTAAAATAAGACTAAAATCAATAACAAATTTACTAGACAATTTTTTACAGCTGGTATAGGAAACAAACTTAACCAAAATATATAACACACAAATTCAACTTTATTTCAACACAACTGTGTCTTTATTTCGATTCAAAAGCTTTTATGCAGCAACAAACACTGTCATGATAATATAAACAATAACTAGCTGCCAATTGACCATCAATAAAAGAAAAATAAAGTTAGGTCCAGGACCTTAAAGCTTACAGCTGAGCTGAACAATAAGTGCATACATTTAAAGTAAATTAGGTGGATAAAAAAAGTAACAAGATTTTATAAGGTATTCATTTGTCTAGCAATATTGTATGTTTTAAATACTACAATATTGCTAGATTAGTATGTATAATGATAGGATTTGAACATTCACGTTTCACATGACTAATATAGAAATATTTGTGATATTGTCAACAAGTAGAACATTATAAAATATACTAAACATTGGTATTAATCAAATGTATGTATCATTATATTATGTATTAGTATTGTGCTCTCATCTAACTTGAAGAAGGGGCTATTTTACATTACTTTTCAGTTCGTAATATTTAATGCTACAACATCTACGCACTGCAGTCTTCCAATTTTGCTTAGCTCAATAAACAAAAGAACATCGTTGTGAAATTACATTTGAGAAAATGTCCAGGTGGCTCGTCTGTAAATGTCTTTTCAAATTGGTTGTGTTCTTGCCTCGAATGAGCGCTCCGCGTGCTTTACGCTTTGTTTTGTTTTGTTCGTCGTCAAATGTGAAGTGAGCTGTGGACATTTTGTCGCTCTTTTAGACATCACCTCTTCGAATGCCGACTTCCCGGGAGCTCATTTAAAAACTGAAAACCTTCGCTTCACGTCTCAATAAGTCAGGCTCGGATTGGTTCTCTTCTCTCATGCAGTCTCGCCTGTTCCGTTTTGCCGGTTCTTTTGCTCATTCCTCGCATCTCTCCCATCTGCTGATTTGATTTTCGTCACAGTCTATTTTCGTCTCGTCCTTTATTCGTTGACGATAATGTCAATCAATTTAGTCATAATTTTAGTCTCCATCAGTGCCTTCTATTTTAGTTTTCGTTTCGTTTTCGTCCGCAAAAATATATTCGTGACGAAAATAATGACGAAAATATTTAGTCAACGAAATTAACACTGCTGCCCAGCGGCTTTCCTCGTATAGTTGTTATTTTGAGTTCGACGGGGCTTCGATGATGCTTGACACTTAGACGAGTTAATGTTTGCTGGTTGATGAAGTTCCCCGCCGAACCGGAGTCAATGAGGGCTTGTACTGAAACAGAAGAGTGGAGATGTCTTAGATTAACCCAGGTTTTAGTCAAATTAGCAGTTTGAGGTGGTATATGGATGGTACTCACCGCTGGGCGTGGAGGTCATACTGGACATGATGGTAATAGGTGTCCATCTCCCCCACAATAGAGACACAGCCCGGTGGTAATCCTACGCTGACGTTCCGATGTAGATAGGTGGTGTGAGTCTACTTGCATGGGTTCAGGTGGTGGAGGAGCGACAGATGGTATAGCGGGCGGAGGTAGTACAGCGGGAGTGAGTTGATGACATGCAGTCATTGTCTCTGGGCGACTCTGATGGATTTCTGAATAAGACACTCAAGTCCCAGTGAATCTTCATATACAACAATCAAACTTTGTATCTTCTCACATAAACCGTGGCGATATGCTGTAATTAAGGCAGTTTCATTCCAACCGCTTATGTAAGCGAATGTACGGAAGCGTACAGCATAATCACTCATGGACTCATTTCTCAGTTGGCGAATTGTAAACAGTTGATCATGAACAGATAATTCAGAAGTTTGTTGACCAAAGACAGATTTTAACTGAGAACAGAAATCAGTAACAGATCCAGTAACAGATGAGTTCGACTCCCAGAGAGATTGAGCCCATTGGAGAGCTTTACCTGTGAGCAGATTGATGATAAATGCAACTCGGCTGCGTTCGTTGGTGAGTAAGTGAGCGTTGGACTCCATGTAGAGTGAACACTGTAGCAGAAACCCGCTGCAATCCTCTGCCACGCCGCTGTATGTCGCTGGTTTGGGCATGGGACTCGCGGGGGCAACTGAAGAAGTGACCGGAGTTGTAGCGGTGTTTGATGGCGGTGAACTGTTGACAGCTGGTGAGGAAAGTTGAGTTTGTTGCATGAGTGAGGACCGTACAGCGTGAACCAGTTCAGTGAAGGGATCCGCGGTGTGGTCCTCGCCTGTGTCTGAAGAGCTCTGCATTTGGTCTGGTCTTCTGTCAGACACAGACGAGGACACAGAGGACTCGGTGCAATAGTGTTTATTGTGAATCAGAGGTTTCAGACACAGGTGAATCTTGACACCAAGTAAACACAGAATGATAATCTCTTGACACGTAGATAACCCAGTGATAACACAACTTTTCTTTAGGTGATGGTGATACAGATGGCGACTCAGACGAAGACGATGGGAACAGGATACAGATGATGACGAAGAGGGTTCAGAAGATCAGGTAAGTCAGACGAATGGCGTTCAGGTAAGTGTGAGGGGATCGGTGCTAGACCAGACAATGGGTGATGGTGACGGAGGGCTTTATATGTGGCACAGGTGATGATGCACAGGTGTTCAGAATTTTGGTGATTGGGAACGAGTGGGCGTGGCGTAAGTGTCCGATTCAGGGAGTGTAGATGGTGTGGCTGTGACAGTAGCAGAGCTACAGTCGACTTGCACTTAGTAATAGACACTCAGAATAATCTTGTTTTCCATTTGCATTAAGATTATTTTTATTGGGGCGTCACGTGGCCCAGAGCGAGATGGCTGCTTGAGTACTTGGCTCCACTCTAATATTCAACTAATTAGCATTTTTTCCTCTGAATCTTTCGTTTTAAACTATTTTACGGACCTTCAGTCATGTCTGACCCAACTTCGGACAAGGATTTTCAGATTTTCGGATCAACACGCTCGCAGAAAGCAAAAGAAAAAGACAAAAAGAAGACCACTCATTCCTCGCCGCTGTCACTCGATAATGAACCCTCTTATTTCTCCTCATGGACTCACCACTTGCACCAGTGGTTTTGGGACACCCGTGGCTCTTTAAACACAACCCCCGGGTCGACTGGTGCACTAACACAATTTCCACATGGAGTAACCACTGTCATGAATGTTGTTTAGTGTCTGCCTGTCCCTCTGTGTCTGGTTCTGTGTTTCAGAGTAAGGCAATGGATTTGTCTAACGTGCCCGCGGAGTACCTCCACCTGAAGGAAGTGTTCAGTAAGTCCTGTGCTGCTTTTCTCCCTCCGCATAGTTCCTATGACTGTGCGATAGATCTACTGCCAGGTAAGACTCCGCCTAAGGGCAAACTTTACTCTCTTTCTGTTCTTGAGAGGGAGGCCATGGAGAAATATATTTCTGATTCTCTGGCCTTTGGGTTCATCCAGCCTTCCTCTTCTCCTGCGGGGTTCTTTTTCGTTGGAAAGAAGGATGGTTCACCGAGAGCTGAACAACATCACGGTAAAGAATTCTTATCCTTTGCCGTTGATGTCTTCAGCTTTCGAGAGATTGCAGGGAGCATCCATTTTCACAAAACTGGACTAAAGCAATGCATATCATTTGGTTTGCATCAGGAAGGGGGATGAATGGACAGCCCAGCGGTTTTCCAGGCACTCGTGAATGACGTGTTGAGAGACATGGTAGATTAATTAATATAAGTTTACCTGGATGATATATTGATTTTCTCTTTGTCTCTCCAGGAACACGTTCAACATGTCAGACGAGTGCTCCAGAGACTCTTAGAGAATGGGCTTTATGTCAAGGCGGAGAAATGCTTGTTTCATGCACAGTCTGTTCCCTTCCTAGGGTACATCATCTCTTCTGAGGGAGTGCGCATGGACCCTGACAAGGTTAAGGCTGTGGTAGATTGGCCAAGTCCAGATTCCTGTAAGGCCCTACAGCAGTTTCTGGGGTTCGCCAATTTTTACCGGCGTTTCATTCGCAACTTCAGTCAACTACTGGCACCTCTGACTGCCTTGACCTCCCCCCGAACGACCTTCAGGTGATCGAACACTGCCGAGGCAGTGTTCACCAACCTCAAAAGTCACTTTGTTTCGGCTCCCATTCTTGTCACCCCTGACCCCACACGTCAGTTCGTGGTGGAGGTCGACGCGTCAGAGGTGGGAGTAGGAGCAGTGCTTTCACTACGTGCTACCTCAGACGATAAGATGCATCCCTGCGCGTTCTTTTCTCATCGACTATCGCCTGCCGAACGTAATTATGACATTGGTAACAGGGAATTGTTGGCAGTTAAGTTAACGTTGGAGGAGTGGCATCATTGGTTAGAGGGTTCTGGGGTACCTTTTATCATTTGGACCAACCATAAAAATCTTGAATACATCAGATCAGCTAAAAGACTCAACTCCAGGCAGGCTCGGTGGGCTTTTTTTGTACATTTTGATTTTGCTCTCTCGTACTGCCCGGGGTCTAAGAACATCAAACCCGACTCTTTATCTCTTATATTTGATCCATCCGAACGCCCGGTCACTCCCGAGTGTATTTTACCTTAGAAAGTTGTTATCTCCACTTTGGTATGGGAGATCGTATCGAAGGTCAAGACAGCCTTAGAAGGGGTAACACCTCCGCCTGGTTGCCCACCGAGTTGTTAGTTTTTGCCGGAGGGGTTACGGTCCGACGTTATTCGATGGGGTCATTGTTCCAATGTGGCTTGTCATCCAGGAGTGACTCGCACTAGTTTTCTAGTTAAGCAACGATTCTGGTGGCCACTTATGGCTCGCGACATTCACGATTTTGTTTTGGCTTGTTCAGTCTGTGCCACTGGTAAGACATCTAACCGACCCCTAGATGGGTTACTTCGACCGCTGCCTGTCCTTTGAGACCCTGGTCCCATATCGCTCTAGATTTTGTCACCGTCCTCCCACCCTCTAATGGCATGATGGTTGTTTTAACGGTAGTGGACTGGTTCTGGAAGGCGGCACATTTCATCCCCTTGCCCAAATTACCTTCAGCCAAGGAGAGAGCGGTCACAGTCATAGATCACTTCTTTCAGTTACATGGTCTCCCGATGGACGTGGTCTCTGACAGGGGTTCCCAATTCGTATCCAAATTTTGGCAAGAATTTTGTAAATTACTGGGGGCCACGGTCAGTCTGTCCTTGGACTATCATCCCCAGAGCAATGGTCAGTCTGAGCGAGCCAATCAGGACCTTGAAAGAATGTTGCAATGTCTGGTTGCCAAGAATCCGTCCTTCTGGAGCCAACAGCTCTCTATGGTGGAGTACGCCCACAATTCACTGCCAGTGTCATTTACGGGCCTCTCGCCATTTAAGTGTAGTTTAGTGTAACGGAAACAGGTCAATTTAGCTCAAAGGGAATCATTTAAGATTTTAAAGGGAATTTGAACAGAATCACTGTTTCACGGCTGGTCACGGAGACGCCCTGCGATTCAGTGAACTAGCCGTTTAACATCAAATCTGCGCTGGATACTAATATCCAAACTATAGTGAAACACTATCAATTAGCACAGTAACAAGATCGGCAGTTTAAGACATTAACTTGTAAGCACAAAACACAAGATACTTCTCTTTTCAATATGAATAAGGCTTTATTAGATAAATCTAAGACACATAAATTAATCTAACACATAAACGCATGCACACACACATTCACACAAGTTGCAGGAAGGTCGAAAGTTAGGGAAAAATGAGTTTAAGAGAATGGAAATATGGAATCCCAAGTTCACAGCAATACGTTAAATTGCATAAACATGAACAACCATCAATCACGTAATTAGCGCTCGCATTGAGTTCCTCAATGGGGTTAAAATTATATTAGATACACCAGCACAACAAATATCTGGGAATACGTTGCCTTCGTTTGCTGTGAAAGGGACTCCCGTTGAAAGGGCTATCCCGGTGTCGCTGATTGGCTGGAAGTTCAGTAGTGGCTGAAGTGACGTCTTGGGGAGCCCGTGCTTGGGCGTTGGCTGAAGCTGGAGTTGTGTGGCTGGTTGGAGTTCAAACGCGCAGACGAGGTCGACGTTACAAAACTTAACTCAGAACACGAAACTCTCAAACGGAAAAGAAAAGAAATAAAGTTTGACGAGACTAGGTTGTGTTCCTTCTCATCGTGGCATAGTAACAGCAGACAGGCACGCTGGAACCGTGCTCAAAGAACAATGATGACTAACCGCATGGCTAGATGCTACAAGCTAAAGCTAGGTAGCAAACCTACAAGCTAAAAGCTAAGAGCAGGCATGACTAATAGCATGACTGATAGCACGAGCAAGGCTGGAACTAAAAGCAGACTAAAAGCAAAATTTCATGGTGTCCAAAGTATTTAAACTTCCTTGTTGGCCACCCCTCAAATGTTGCCTTGACCAATCAGATATGGTCTTGGCTCGGGGGGGTATCATAAATCATTTGTTTATCTTACCAAGCATGTGGTTCTTGCCTCACAGGTTCTAATTTTGGACATGATTCCTATAACACGATTATGATATATTTTACAAATAAATGATTGTCAGGACAATATCAAGCAAGAAAATTTGATTATATCAATACTAGACATGACTATGTATCCTATAGTTATCAAAAGACATACACAATAAGTGATTATACATGATAGTCAAATGTGTGGGTTACACATAAATGAATATGGAGTTAAGCAATGGAATGATTCATTTATAAGTCTTTTTGAGTTCATTATGGTCCATATATAATGAACAAAAAGCAGTTTCTTTGCCATTCTCTGACAAAGGGACTTTTCTGTGAAGACAGAGGTTTAAAGCCCTTCCCCCTTAGGAATTTCAGTCTGGTTCTGCTGGGTGGGGGAAGTCAATGCAAGTATTTAACTTGATCTCCTGGGTTTACATGTGATGTCCAGCGTTGCATTTCAATCACGAACAATAAATTTGACAATCTCTTCTTCGAATTGAAATTGTAAATAAATGCTCTAGTGGTGTTCATGTTGAAAGCTGTTGTGTACACAAGTTGGTTGGTAATCTGCTTGGTTCTTGTGGCACTAGAGCTGATTTATGACTTCCTGAGGAATTCAGGTCATGTTTCAATGCACACAGCTCTGATAGACTCTTTAATTTGTCTGGTTCGACTCATTTCTGCTACATATATCCCCCTTTCGATCGGCGAGGTGTTTAGGTGAAGACATCGTCGACCGCTGGAGAAACAAAGGCAGAAGAAGCAGACAAACACAGCAAACAGCAAGACAACACCTCCATGACAGTTACTGTACTGGTGCAGGCATCAGGTTATTTAGGTACATGTGGTTGAGTTCAATTAGTCAGTGTAGTTTAGCACATTGAGGATAGTTTAGATCGTTTTGGAAATTGTTGTTTTATTTTGATTCATCAATCAAATTTGTGGTTAACTTTGTTTGGTTCTTCTAGGTTGTCTTACTTTACACATTTACCATTAGTTTTATAGTAATTTCATTTTCAATTCAATGACCAATTGACCTATCATGCATGGAGCTCTCTGGCTTCCATTCAGTTTAGAGTGGCTGGCGGATATTAGGTGTTGCGAGTCAATCCTAATATCAGACCTTCGACCCTCGCAGGGTGTCTAGGCATTTCACCTACTCAGGAAAGAGGGGAAGGAGAAGGATAGGTAAAAGAAGAACAAAACAAAACAAGGCTGCTGTGGGTTTTCCTAGCATGGGTTACAACTACTATTGAGCTAGGATGTCAGGTGCAGCTAGTGTGTCATGAACCTTAACTTAGTGTCAGGTGTTCTACCTATTGTGAGGATGGCTGCACGTTTCTTCATGGTGGGTATGTGTAACTTTGTTACACTAAAAGTTGGATATTCTACCTGTGGGAAGAATATGTTTGTTGACTGTGTTATCAGTAGATGTGTTTACCTCTGGGTGTAGGTAATGTTGTGTGTTACTGGTGTAGTGCATGTGTGGTCAGATCTGTTCAAGTCTGTGTTGTCTCCCCCTTTTTCTAGCATGTCACTGAAGACTGGCTCTCTGCATCCTTGGCTTGGATGAGGGCGTGTCCATGGTCTAATGAGGGGTCAGTCCAGCAAGGCAGGAAGTTATTTGGCAGACAGTCTGAGGCAGTTTGGCATGGCTGTGTGAAGCTGAGTTGCAAAACTTTGTCTCCTATGTTGCATTCTTCTTGTGATGCCTTCTGGCTGTAGCAGACTTTCTGACCTTCTGTGCTCTGGTGGTTGCTGTTGCACAGACAGGGAGTTTGGTACTTGGAGTTGGAGTTAATTTGACAGTTTGTTAGTGACTGTGTTAGGTGTCTGAGGTGATGTCCTTTAGTACCTCAGATTTTTCATCAACAGTTGGCCGTGAAAGACTTGTTCGTTCTGGGTCGTTGTTGAACAGGTGCTTGTCATCTCTGATGTGGTGCACCAGGTGATCACCGGCCTTCCGTTCTGTCGCTGGTCACAGCGAGCATGACTCAAATTTGTGGTCACCTGCATGTAAATTGTCTTGAAGGAACTCTCTTAGTTGTTCCATGACTTGTTCCGTGTCTTCAAATGGTAAGCGGTCATGTTCTTGTGCATACTCAGCACTGTGCATGTCTGAGTGGTGCTGAGGTGGGTTTTGTTGTCGCTTACCCACACGAGTTGCTCTTGGATGAGTCAGCTGATTACCTTTGGATATCTGGTTAGGTTTCCAGATGTTCTTATCCTTTTGGTTTCTTGAGAAGCGTGGCTGGTCCCATGGATTTTTCCAGCAGTTGGGCTGAAAGCGGTCATGGATATGGGCGTCACGTTCTCTGTGCTCTTGATGGAAGACTCTGGTGTTGTGATGCCACTGGGTGTCGTCCAGTGCAAGGCTTGAGTCTTTGTTGACAGAATTCAAGAGTGTGGATGTTTTGTTACCTTTCTTTGAGGCCAACTTCTGCTTGTTATAGGCCTTCTGTGTTAGGTCACGCAACTGTTGGATGGTCATGGAGTTCGGACAGGCCATGACACCTAGATGGTGACTGACTCCGGGGTGCAGATTTTTTAGAAAGAGGGTTTTGAAGTTCACATCCTCTTCAAGGTCAGGGCTGTTGTGTGCACCAAAGTAGGCTTGTCGGAGTCGGTTGTAATAAGCTTGTGGAGTCTCTTGACGACCTTGTTTGGTTTCCAAGGCAGTTAACAGTCCATGTTCAGACTCTGGGTCTGTAAACTCTTTAATCAGGACCTCACGAAGTCGCTGGTAGTTTGACTTAGTTTGACTGGGCTGTCGATCTAGAAAGTTTCGTACCTCGGAGCTGGACGTGGCTCTAATGAGGTATAACCAGTCTCTGTCAGTCACATGAGGTCTCACTTCCAGGTGAAATTCGATATCTCGCAGGTAAGCTTGGATGTCGGGGCTCTCTGTGGAGTCCGGGTTGAACCTGCTGATGTTTTCAGACAGCTTGTTGAGGTCTTTGATTGTCATCCCGTGTGCAGCTTCAAGGCCTTGGACGGGAGGTTTTCTTTCGTTGGCAGGAAAGGGTTGTGTGGCGAAGGCAGGTGAGGTTTTGGGTTGTGGCCCTTCGCTCCTTTCGTCATATGCCAGTTCTTGGACGTGGGACTCTGCTCTGCTCAGCAGTGATGAGGCTAAGAGATGTTTCTCTTTTCTTGGCTCTAGTTTGTGCTTGTAAGCATTTTGGAGTTCTTTTCTGACCATGTAGAGCTCATCGTTGGTATCGTCTTGTTGTTGGGTCAGATTGTCTATTTCAGTTCTGTACCTTTCAAGGTGGTCTTTCAAAGCACTGATTTCAGAATTCTTGTTTCTGATGTCTAGCTTGGCTTTCTCTAGTAGCTGTTTGGCATACTGGAGTCTGTTTACCAGGTCTTTCTGAGCAGCCGTTGCATGTTGCTGGTCGAGCTGAGCTGCTGCCAGGGCTGCTTGGAGCTTCATAACTTGTTCCGTTGTTTCCCGCTCCCTCTCGCTGGGTGCTTTGAGTTGATCTTTAACTTTCACTTCCAGCTTGTCTATGCGATGTTGAGCACGTGTCAGCTCCTCTTGAAGGTGGGTGATGTGCTTGTCGCTCAGTTTCAGCTGGGTTGTGAAGGCATAGCTTAGTGAGCTCGTGATCTTGACTAGCTCCTCGTGGTTGTTGTTCTGGCTTGAATCTTGTGTCAGGAATCTTCTCAGGATTAGGATTATTATTAAAAATAATAACAGTTCAAATGTCTTTGGAGTGAGGCTGTCTGTCATGCCTCTCAGCAAAGTGTTCACATCAGCCCCATGGGAAATGGGGTCTGCAGTCTGCGGCATGTTGGCACGCTGGGGAGAAGAGAGACTGACACAGATCTGTGTGGAGTAAAAGCCTATGTGTGGTGGGACAACTAAGTGTTGTATCAGTGATTGTGAACCACTAGTGAAATGTGGTAATGACTGTGTTGGTCTCAGGGTGTCTAAGTAGACTAGAGATGTGAAGACTTTGTCACTCTAATGAGGAAGAGTAAAAGAGAGACAGAGGTGAAAAACAAATTCAAACGACAAGCAAAAATTTCTGTTTTTCAAATGAGGAAAATTATTTTTTTTCCAATTAAATGTTATCAAAAACATAAACAATATTATTATATTTCTTGCTTTGGACAAAAGAATACAATAATAATTCTGATATCTCTTTTCTTAGTCTGCCAGGATTGACACCGAACACCTTTCAGTTGGACCTCTCACCAGGGAGTCTGCGAAGGCGACAGTTGCTCAACACGTATCTCTATTAAATTGATCTCAACGTTGGATGAGATGCTAAAACTTGGATTGCATTTCCAAATGTAGGGAGGTTAGGAAGAACAAATGAGAGGATGATTACAATCAAATTCATAAGGATGATTCGTCGTCTTTGGCACGATTGTGTATTTACTTCACTTAGAATTGATTGATGGTTCTTACATGTCCTACAAATGTAAAAAGAGAAGAGGAAAGTAAAGGAGAGAGAGGACGGAGATGGTAAGTCTCAGTAGCGGTTATCTCAACTACAAGGAGAGCGTTGTGTTAGTTGCTGCACAACTAATCAAACAAAATAAACTTTAAGTGAAAGAGAGTTGTCTTTCTAATTTATTTGAACTCGTAGTGAGGGATAACAATGTCTCCTTTTAGGGCTCAGGTTTGTCGTTCCCAGGCTAGGATACACAAAAGAAATGGTAAGAAATAGGAAAATAAAAAAAAATTAATAAATGGGCAAAATATGCAAAAATGAAATTAAAAAGAGGAAATAAATAAGTAAAACAATAGTGGTTAAGTGTACAACCAAAATAGGAAGAGGGGTAAAACACATTCAAATAATTAAAGGTCTGAATAGCATGTATTCAGATGGGTAATAAATAAATTAGGAAGAATAAGTTTACTTAAACTTCCAAAGTTCAAGGCTTAATTCTTCCTAAAATAATTAGGCCCAAAAGAGAATACTAGAAATAAAAGATCATGTGAAATGATCTGAGAGGGAAATTTTAAATGCTTCCAAATAAATTTAATGTTTCAATAAAATTTCAATTTGACAATTAATAATTGTGAGTCAGTATTTCCCTTTCTAGTAAAATGAAAATAAGTGGTCTAGTGAGAAAAGAGAGCGATAAAAAGAAAGAGACTAACAAGTGTTAGTTAAGATGTTTAAAATGGTTAAATCACGTCAGCGTTGCCCAAACACACATTATTCTACCACTGGATGGTAATGCTAATGGCTAACCTTTGAGGGTAGTGGCTTTAGTATAGACTTCAATGTAAATGCAATGGTTTCGTTAGCTTAGCGACACCGCGGAGTTTGTGCACTGCGCGTGCACAGTTCAGAGTTGCTCCGGAAGTACGTTAAGTCTTCCGGGTCACGGTCGTCACTATGGCAACCAAAACACATTCTAGTGGATTAGCACATGAATCGTTGCATTGTTGCAAATACAGTTAAGCATGTTACATGAAATGTCGGCTCATTTCAACACTGTACAAATAACAACACCGCCTTTCAGTTTGTTTTGCGATGTGGCACTTAAACTCTCAGTTCGTATAGAGTAAAATTTATCTTAATTCAAATAGCAGCTTCCTGCTGTAGTAAAGGGGACGCAGTTATATCACTCTCAGCAATTTGAATCTCCGTGCCAGTTTTTCTGGACACAAACATAAAAGTTTTCCTTCGCTGTTGGTACACAGTTAAAATTTACTTGATCAAGCTTTTAAACACTCCCATTCAAATTACTCTCGGACACACGCAGTGTTACGCGAGATTGCATTCACTTTGTGAATGGCATGCACATGTGGCTAAGGAGAGGTTGCTATAAAAACCTGGTATGGACTACTTGTAATTCATTAGTCTTAAGGAGTGTGTGGAACAGGAGGCATTACACTTAACCAAAAAATGGATCAAGGCAGAAGAAAACGCTCAAAAAACTTCAGTGAATTTGAGAAGACCCTTTTTAAACAAATTGTATCAAATTATCCTGTAATTGAAAACAAACAGCATGATTCAGGTACAGAAAACAAGAAGAAGAAGGCATGGATTTCCATATTGAATCAATTCAACTCAAATGAAAAAGTAACCAAACAGACACTCCAACAAGTTCAGGTAAGATTTATTGTTGCCCCATTCTTACAAATCAGTCAATTATAAATGTTTTCATTAATGAAATGTAAAAAGAAAACAATATTATATAGAAGTCCTACTTCCGAGTAAATATTATCTTGTAAAGGTCCTGTGGAAAAACATAAAAATAAACCTGAAAAAAACAACTGCTGCTACGCTTCAAGAGCGTTTCAAGACAGGCGGGGGACTCCCAGTTCCACCAGACACAAAGGAGTTGGGGGACTTGTTGGCTGGGATTATTGAAAGTCAGCAACCCCTGGAAGGTATTCCAGATGATGACCATTTGGACAGTTCAGGTGAGGAATCTTTCAAAGACTCATTTAACACGTCTCATTTACAGTAACGTGCTATCCCATCCAACATAATTAAATGCAAGTCATGTCTTGTAACAAAAATTATGTAATGACCTTTATTGTTGAAGTCAAATGTAATGCTATTTATTTATTTTTTTCATACAAAGATGACCTGATCTTGACACAGGACTTGGGGGGCGCAGGGAACAGTCAAGATGCTCAAATGAATCCAGCAGCAGCCAGCACCAACATGCAGCAGCATCCAGTCTCCTGCAGTAGCAGTAGTCAGCATCCAGCAGTCTCTAATCCAGGCAGCAGGTCAAGAGGGAAAAGGATGACCATTCATGAGAAACTTGCCATAGAGTTCCATGAACGTAAATTACAATATTTAAAAGAAGAACATGAAGTCAAAATGAAAATCCTTCATCTTGAGTTGTCTATGAAAGAGAGAGACATGAAGCAGCAGCAGTGTCAACTGACTTTGGAACAAAATCTCAGTTAAATAAATAATTTCATGAATTTTTTTTTTACCTGTCTATGCCAATCATTTATGTATCACTCAAGGCTCATTTATGAGAAGTGCTGCAAAGCAAAAGCATCTCTGTAAGCAAGTCCATTTCTGTCATTGGCTAGCTCAGCGATAGGGATATGTTGGTCATCATCATTTGCAATATCAGGGTCTGGGCAGCCACACTGTTTAAGAAAATTATGAAGCACTGCTGTTGCAATAATAACAATGCAGCACCTCCTAGGTTCAAACCGCAGTGTATTTCGGAGACACTGGAAACGATTCTTCCATACACCAAACATGCGCTCTATTAGCCCTCTGGTGAGCATGTGAGCTTGGTTATAGCGCTGTTGCTCTGGTCTGACTGGATGGAGATAGGGGGTGAACAAGAAGTTTGTCTGTGCATACCCACTGTCACCAAGTAGAATTCCAGAGTGTTGTCTTGTTTCAAACTGACCGTACAAAGGAGTTGTGGAAAATCCTTGAGTCATGGGTTGAACCTTTCCAACGTGCAATAATATTGGAGAACTGCATAGTGGGAGTGCACACTCCTTGTACATTTATTGAAAACCAGTTTTTACGATTTCTGAATTCCTCAGCATCTGCTGTAGAGGGACACTTGATGGGAATGTGGCAGCCATCGATACAACCAATGACTCCAGGGAAGTTACCATATTCATAGAATCTACCTTGTAGGTGGCCTGTTCAGCAGCATTTGGGAATTTGATGAAATCCTTTTTCAGTTCACATATAGCACTGCAGACTCTGTGTACTATTTTGCACACTGTTGATTCACCTACACCACACAAATCCCCAGTTTCACGATGGAAGGTTCCACATGCCAAAAACCTTAAGGTAATTAATATTTGTAAGGAAGGAGAAATAGGAGTGCCCCTGACTAAGTCACCTGAAAGCTTGGGCTGCAGCAAACCAATTATATCTGTTGCATTTTCCTTTGACATACGGAAACGGTCAAGAAAATGTAAATCATCAAAATTATTTAGTGGGTTGCTCCTGTCTTTCAGCAACCTTCTTTCTAGTCTTGGTGGTGGTCTCTGATTGTCGTTGAAATAGTCGAGGTAATCCATTTTCTGCTACTATGAACGTGAGCCTTGAGGCAAGAAGTTTTTAATCTGAGGTTAAACCTGCTTCTGACCAGGTTTAATTTAAGACTTCATTTAGATCTGAATTAGGTCTAATCCTACTTCTAGAAATCCGATTGTTTTAAGTCTAGACTAGTGCAAGTCTGAGACTTTTGTAATCCATGTGTTAGAAAGCTACTTCAATAAATCCAGGTTTAAAATGACATTTAGTCTACAACTAGGCTTAATTCCCGTACGGGAAACCGGCCCTAACAGTTTAGCTCCGTTCAGCAAACAGTGACTGAGATAGCGTTTGAGACACTGGAACACGCAGTGAAATCAAATCAGCTATAAAACAAGGCATTACACAAATGAGGAACACGCTCAATTTCTACCTTATTGTACGATCTCAGATGTTTACTTTTAAGTTCACTTACTGCTGTTAACATTGAAGAGACGGACTTGAGTTAAAGTCTCCTTTAGCTCCTTTCATTCAAGCAGGGGGGCGCGCGCTGCTTACGTCACGGGTCACACAAACACACTCACGTCTCGCTAGCTTCTCATCTTTCATTCCTTTAGCAAAATCAAAGATTAAATAACTTGGTTTATGCTCACAATTTAGATTAAACTGCCCGCATTCTCCACCATAATAAATGTAACGGAAACAGGTCAATTTAGCTAAAAGAGAATCATTTAAGATTTTAAAGGGAATCTGAACAGAATCACTGTTTCACGGCTGGTCACGGAGACGCCCTGCGATTCAGTGAACTAGCCGTTTAACATCAAATCTGCGCTGGATACTAATATCCAAACTATAGTGAAACACTATCAATTAGCACAGTAACAAGATCGGCAGTTTAAGACATTAACTTGTAAGCACAAAACACAAGACACTTCTCTTTTCAATATGAATAAGGCTTTATTAGATAAATCTAAGACATATAAACTAATCTAACACATAAACGCACGCACACACACATTCACACAAGTTGCAGGAAGGTCGAAAGTTAGGGAAAAATGAGTTTAAGAGAATGGAAATATGGAATCCCAAGTTCACAGCAATACGTTAAATTGCATAAACATGAACAACCATCAATCACGTAATTAGCGCTCGCATTGAGTTCCTCAATGGGGTTAAAATTATATTAGATACACCAGCACAACAAATATCTGGGAATACGTTGCCTTCGTTTGCTGTGAAAGGGACTCCCGTTGAAAGGGGTATCCCGGTGTCGCTGATTGGCTGGAAGTTCAGTAGTGGCTGAAGTGACGTCTTGGGGAGCCCGTGTTTGGGTGTTGGCTGAAGCTGGAGTTGTGTGGCTGGTTGGAGTTCAAACGCGCAGACGAGGTCGACGTTACAAAACTTAACTCAGAACACGAAACTCTCAAACGGAAAAGAAAAGAAATAAAGTTGGACGAGACTAGGTTGTGTTCCTTCTCATCGTGGCATAGTAACAGCAGACAGGCACGCTGGAACCGCGCTCAAAGAACAATGATGACTAACCGCATGGCTAGATGCTACAAGCTAAAGCTAGGTAGCAAACCTACAAGATAAAAGCTAAGAGCAGGCATGACTAATAGCATGACTGATAGCACGAGCAAGGCTGGAACTAAAAGCAGACTAAAAGCAAAATTTCATGGTGTCCAAAGTATTTAAACTTCCTTGTTGGCCACCCCTCAAATGTTGCCTTGACCAATCAGATATGGTCTTGGCTCGGGGGGGGGGTATCATAAATCATTTGTTTATCTTACCAAGCATGTGGTTCTTGCCTCACAGGTTCTAATTTTGGACATGATTCCTATAACACGATTATGATATATTTTACAAATAAATGATTGTCAGGACAATATCAAGCAAGAAAATTTGATTATATCAATACTAGACATGACTATGTATCCTATAGTTATCAAAAGACATACACAATAAGTGATTATACATGATAGTCAAATGTGTGGGTTACACATAAATGAATATGGAGTTAAGCAATGGAATGATTCATTTATAAGTCTTTTTGAGTTCATTCTGGTCCATATATAATGTATAAAAAGCAGTTTCTTTGCCATTCTCTGGCAAAGGGACTTTTCTGTGAAGACAGAGGTTTAAAGCCCTTCCCCCTTAGGAATTTCAGTCTGGTTCTGCTGGGTGGGGGAAGTCAATGCAAGTATTTAACTTGATCTCCTGGGTTTACATGTGATGTCCAGCGTTGCATTTCAATCACGAACAATACATTTGACAATCTCTTCTTCGAATTGAAATTGTAAATAAATGCTCTAGTGGTGTTCATGTTGAAAGCTGTTGTGTGCACAAGTTGGTTGGTAATCTGCTTGGTTCTTGTGGCACTAGAACTGATTTATGACTTCCTGAGGAATTCAGCTCATGTTTCAATGCACACAGCTCTGATAGACTCTTTAATTTGTCTGGTTCGACTCATTTCTGCTACATTAGATTACCAGCCACCAATTTTTCCTAGTCTGGAATCCGGTCATGGTCTCCCGTGGCATATATCACAGATTCGCCTACCCTCCTCGGCTAAGATGCTTACACTCGGGACAGATCCGCTTGTTTGATGATCCGAACTCAGTTAAAGTTTTTCTGGACTCTATGGACAGATAATTTATTTTTTCATCTTCATCTGTAATAAGCGCTGTATTTTTCGGAGGATTTTTTTTCTTCTGAACCCGCCACACTTGTAAGTGATTAAGGGTAGTTTTATATATATATATATATATATATATATATATATATATATATATATATATATATACGAAAGAGTTCAGATGCAAAAGCCTCTAAATGCCATTTTTGCATTTGAAATTTGCATCTAAAATTAGGATTTTTATCAAGCTCCTATGCTTAGGTTGAGTCATTTTACTTTAATGGCAATGTGCAGGTCCTTTGCCAGACTATTAAAGTGAAATAACTGAACATAAATATAGGAGCCTGATAAAAATCCCAATTTTAGATGAAAATTTCAGATGGCATTTAGAGGCTTTTGCATCTGAACTCTTCATATATATATATATATATATATATATATATATATATATATATATATATATATATATATATATATATATATATATATATATATATATATATATATATATATATATATATATATATATATATATTAGGGGTGTAACGATACGCGTATTCGTATTGAACGGTTCGTTGGACTAATTAATTATATTTGAAAAAAAAAAAGAGAAATATAATGATATGCGTTCAACAAGGTAGCCCAATAACCCAAACGACGTAACAGGCAACGCCCCTGACACTCCCGAAGAAGAAAAAAACACCAACTTATATGTTTATGTTATGTTATGACTCAGTCAGGCGCTCGCTCACTCAGTACGCGCTGAAGGCTCGTTGCAAAATGGCCAATGCGTTTAACAGACTAGAAAAAGAAGATGACTCCCAAACATATTGTTTGAGATGCATGATTCCATCTATGAGCTGCTCGATCAGAGTGACATGAGAGCCCCTCCTTAGAACATTATTTGTAAATCCATGTTATGGTAAGTGTGCACGTGAAGTCTTTGCACACTTTCTGAAATCCACACTGTGGTAAGTTTGCACACTACACTAGTGCTCTGCATTCTTTCTAAAATCCTATATAGTGAGGGCTTCGCGCGGTTGCTTCATTGCTTCAAAAAAAAAAAAACACCAGCGTGAATACTTGAAACGTCAACTCATTTACGCCGACATCACCTTATTGTGTCAGTATCTGGGAAAAGACGAAAAAAAGGAGAAACATGCACGCAACAAACTATGCCTGCAGCATTTAGACACCAGTATTATAGCTTACAGGGAATCCAAAGTGCACCCAAACACCAGACCTGTTGGTTATTTTAGGATCTTATATTTCTGGTCTGTTGAGTGAGCGAGCGCCTTAGGGTCCGTTCACATATCGCTCCTAAAAACGCGTGGAAAACGCTAAGCACGTCTTTCTCCTCCTTTCCAAAGCGCTCGGGCAGAAGCGCTCATGAGGCGTCTGTCTTTTCTAAGCAACAATGACGTGCTCTCTCCATGAGACGCGGAAATTTCAGCAAAGGGTAAATGGATTTGCAGCTCTAAAAATCGCTTGCAGTAGCTCTGCTACTAAATTTATTTCAAAATTGCAATCCATATACAACTATAATCAGCTGTTCCTTCATCTTGGCTGAGTTTTCAACGTTGTTATGGGAAAGGATGAAGCTGATTGGTTAGTTCTTGTCACATGACCCGCGGTGCGCTTGCGGCATTCTGAAAAGTTGAGATGTTTTTGCATTTTGCTGTATCTAAAACGTACCGTACCGAACCGAACCGTGACATCAGTGTATCGTATCGAACCGAACCGTGAATTTTGTGAACCGTTACACCCCTAATATATATATATATATATATATATATATATATATATATATATATATATATATATATATATATATATATATATATATATATATATACTTTATTATTATTATTTATTGGCCTTAATTGCAATTACGTATTGCATTTTTTTTATATAGGAGCGATTCTTGAGTGGGCTTTTTTCCTCAGTGGCATTATTACGATGACATCTTTATTTATGTTCATTATCTCATTTTGTGACTTAATAATGTTCTTTGTGCCCTATCGTTTGGGGATGGGGCCAGGGGGGGGTTAATTTTTTTGGGTTAACTCAGTGTTCAATTTGTGGTACTGTTCTGTTCAAACTTGGTGTCTTTTATATACAAGATCTACGTTTATCATTATCAGCTCATCAGCGTCTTAACATTTTTATTTTGTTTGCATGCATGATATTCTCAAGTTAGTAGCTTGGGATGTGAAGGGTATCGGCCATGTTATAAAGAGGAAGAAAATTCTGACATTTCTGAAAAAGGAACATGTGTCCATTGCTTTGTTACAAGAAATCCACTTATCGGACACTGAACATTGTAAACTCAAAAGAGACTGGGTGGAACAGATATATTACTCCTCTTATAAGTCAAATAGTAAGTAAGTAAGTAAGTAAGTAAGCTTTATTTCTATAGCACTTTTCACAGACAAAAAAGTCACAAAGTGCTTCACAAAATTAAATTAAAATATACACTTAACAGATATACTCATGCACATAACATACAAATATACACAGATACACAAAAACATACAAAACCATATTGCTAATTAAATGCTTGTCTAAAAAGATGCGTCTTAAGGCATTTTTTAAAAGCTTCCACTGAATCCAAAGCTCTCAAGGCTAATGGAAGGGAGTTCCAGAGCCTTGGAGCCACCACACAGAAGGCTCGGTCACCTCTTGTTTTAAAACGTGTTCTAGGAACAGTTAAAAGGTCTTGACCAGAAGACCTCAAAGAGCGACCAGAAATGTATACATGCAGTATATCCTGGATATAAGAGGGAGCCTGATCATGCAAGGCTCTGTAAGTAATGGTTAAAATTTTAAACTGTACTCTAAAACTAATTGGAAGCCAATGTAGAGCCTTAAGTATAGGTGTAATATGTGTTCTTCTGTTGGTCTTATTCAAAAGTCTTGCAGCTGCATTCTGTACCACTTGCAACTTGTCCATAGAGGATTTGTTTAAACAAGTGTACAGTACATTGCAAAAGTCAAGACGAGAAGAAATAAAAGCATGAATAAGCATCTCCATCTCTTTTTTAGAAACCACAGATCTAATCTTAGCGATGTTCCTGAGATGGAAAAAACAGGAACAAACCACAGATTTTACATGACTGCTAAAACACATAGATTTATCAAAAATGACACCCAAATTTCGCACAACATTACAGTCCAAAGATGATAGATCCCCAATTTCCTGCCTTTCTGCCAAAGGAGCAGAGTCTGACATATATGTTCCTACGGACACAGAGAAACTCCTGTCTGAAAGATAGGAGGAAAACCAATCCAGAGCTGATCCAGTAATGCCCACAGTTGTTTTCAGTCTATCAATCATAGTGCAGTGATCCACGGTATCAAACGCCGCACTAAGATCTAATAGAACCAGCACAGAGCATTTACCCCCATCAGCAGCCATCAAAATGTCATTTGATACCCTAAGGAGGGCAGTCTCAGTTGAATGATTTTTACGAAAACCAGACTGAAACTTATCAAGGATATTATGGGAATCCAAAACATTATTTAGCTGCTTCGCAACAACCTTTTCTAAAATTTTAGAAAGAAAGGGCAACTTAGAAATAGTTTTTAAATGAAGCTGCATCAAGATTATTATTTTTCAAGATAGGCTGAACAACAGCATGCTTAAAGCAGCTAGGAACCTGGCCCAACTGAAGAGATAGGTTTAAAATTGAAACCAAACATGGGCCCAGATGATTTATGGATTTTAAAAGTAAAGTAGTAGGTAAAATATCAACAGGGCTTTGAGATGGTCTCATCGAGCCCACTAATTCCATGATGTCATTCAGGGTAATAGGGCAGAAAGAGTCCAATATTGAAGGTCTATGATCTTTAACTATATGATGGTTAGCTGATGGAACCAAGCCTGCCCTGACAGCTCTAACCTTGTCCATAAAATGAAACAAAAAGCGATTGCAGTAAACATTTGCAAACACAGGGACAATACATGCAGCAGGAGAAACAATGTTGTTAATAGTTTCAAAGAGAGCTTTTGGATTCTTTTTACAGGCAGAAATCAGATTAGTAAAATAAGAGGCTCTAGCCTCTTTAATCATTTTGTGTAAGTCCCTATAGAGCTCTTTAAGATACAATCGGTGAACTTGTAGCTGAGTCGCTTTCCATAAGCGCTCAGTTCTCCGACAAACATGCCTTAAGCTACGAATGGCGTCATTAATCCACGGTGATGTATTGACAGATGAAATTTCTCTAGTTTTAAAAGGTGCCACTTTGTCCAACAACACAGTACAGTGATCATTAAAAGCCTGTGCACAAGCGTCTACATCTTTCGAAATAAGAACCAGGCTTGAGTCGAATGCAGCTGAAAATTTCTCAACAGTACACTGGTTAATCAAACGTGAACAGGACTCTCGTTTTGCAGGGAGAAGATCCTCATCACACACAAGATCAAAAAAGATGCAATTGTGATCACTTATAAAAACATCTTCAATACAGACATTATTAATATTTACACCATAAGAAAAGACCAGATCAAGCGTATGTCCCTTGTTGTGCGTAGGGCCAACTACATGCTGAGTGAAGTTAAAAGATTCAGTAATATTTACAAATTCAGAAACATTTGTACAAGTATCATTATCCACATGGATATTAAAATCGGCAACAATAATCACTCTATCCAGCTTAATAATAGATGATAAGAAGTCAGAAAAATCAATGAGAAAAGAGGCAGCTGGCCCAGGTGGTCGGTACACTAGAATACAATAAAATGAGTTTGAGCAACCCACCTTAATCATCTGTAATTCAAAAGAAGAGTACGTGTCAGCGCTCACTGACTGGCAGATAAAATGTCTTTTAAAAACCACAGCAAGACCTCCACCCCGACCTGTGAGTCTTGGCGTGCTGATAAAATTACAGTCCATAGGACAGAGTTCATTTAAGTAATAGTATTCCATATTCCGTTGCCAAGTCTCCGTAAGCAACATAAAATCCATGCTTTTGGAGGTAAATAAATCGCCGAGCAGAAGAGACTTGTTTGCAATTGAACGAGCATTTATCAGACCCATCCTGAGCGGTGCAGGAACACCTGAAGCAGAGAAAGAGGCTCGTGGCAGCGACCTCAGATTTACCAAACACACACCACGACCAGAGGTAGAGTTTCTCGGGTACACCGGAACCAGAGCCATGGGGACATCAGGGAAGACAGAATAAAGACATGAAGGTCTGTGGTTGAAGTCCAAGATCCCCAGTTTAAAGAGTTTTTTCAATTGAATCTGTCTCCCTGCCCTTCTTCCTCGCTTTCTCCGCCGTCTATTTGTAGGTCGTATTAGGGGGTGGGAATTTTAATTCACAAGAACATTCCATTCAATCTGGATTATGTAGAGTCTGACTCTAAAGGGAGATTAGTACTAATCTTAGGCTATATTTTCGGAGTGCATCTCACTATTGGAAATGTATATGCCCCAAATAGTGATTGCCCCAATTTTATATCTGAGACAGTTTTGCATTTTAACTGGTTTTGTGGAAACCTGGGTTCTTAGGTGGTGATTTTAATTGTATAATTGATAATAATTTGGATAAATCCACTCCGCAGACCACGACAGGTCACAAATCCTCCCGTACTTTACGGAATGTTTGTAAAGATTTAGGCCTAGCAGATATTTGGAGGGAGCTACACCCGAAAGACAGAAATTACACATTCTATTCTCAACCCCATAACTCTTATTCCAAGTTGGACTATTTCTTTGCACCATCTGAATGTATTCACCAAGTGAAATCCCGCTATATTGGCCCTATTGCTTTGTCCGAACACAGCCCTGTATATTTAGATTTTGATATCAATTTGTCTATTCCTAAATCCAATTATTGGAAGTTTAATGTTTCACATTTGAATAATGACAGCTTCTGTATGTTCCTAAAACAGAAAATAGTTCAGTACTGGCAGGAAAACCATAACTCTCAAGTTTCTTCAGTGACAAAGTGGGATGCTGCTAAAGCGGTGTTACCTGGCCACATTATCTCCTATTCTTCTTTAGTGAGCAAACTCAAGACCAAAAAAAGGAAAGAATTAGAGACCGAAGTGATTCACCTAGAAAATCAACACAAACAAACAACAAATCAAACCAATTGGATTCAGCTAAACAGAGCAAGAGCAAAATTAAATTTAGACCACACAGAGCATATCAAGAAATTACTGTTTTTTTAGTAAGCAAAAATATTACGAATTCAGAAATAAACCTAGTAGTTTACTTGCATATCAACTTAAAAAAACACAACAAGAAAGAGTTATAAAGGCAATCAGGACTCCAAAGGGCAAGGTCTCTTTTTATCCTCAGAAAATTCTTTCAGATTTTTACAGGACTTTATACAAATCTGAAGGCTGTTGTTTAATGAAAGATATATCAGATTATCTTTGTAATTTTTCTCTTACTGTT